>NC_142704.1:1999058-2154830 GCF_029339155.1 Prunus mume | reverse complement strand
ACATTTTCTTTGAAGTTTAGGTATATAAACAGAGTATAATCTTCTGTGTTGTCTTTATCTATCTCTTTGTTTGGTGGCACTGCTAACTAGCTCTGTTTGATGATGTGGACATGATCAGTCAAGAGGTACCACCAACTCCAGGGCAGCCCATTAAAGAACCCATGTTCATTCCTGTGGCGGTAGGTTTGCTCAACTCAACCGGCAAGGAGGTGCCTCTTTCCTCCGTGCATCATGATGGGACATTGCAGTCTGTTGCTAACAATGGTCAGCCAGTCTACACAACAGTTCTTAGAGTAACAAAGGTTGGGCTCAGATTTTCCGTCTTAAGCATTTCTTTAAATTATTAACATCTTTATTTGGACTCATACCATATTGTGTTTGGCTCTGTCTCTCTCTGTCTCTCTCTCTCTCTCTCTCTCTCTCTCTCTCGACTTTAGGGGCTATGTTTATAAAACAATAATATCCTTGGTTTCCCATTTATGTATTCTTAGTAGCTGGACTTATCTTACAGAATTTTTTTTGTGGACATATTATTACTAACTTGTAAAACTGAAATCTCTTTCAAACATGTTAAATACAAAGCTATAAAATTTGTTGTCTTTGAGTTATTTAAACACTATTTTGCCCTATGATGTATATTGGGGAAACATAGAGGTGTTGGAGTGCAAAATTGGTTTTTCTAAATGGACACTGAATGCTTGTAGTGTAATGGCCTGGCTACCTTTTTGAGAAATAGTCATGGCAAGTTGTTGCTGGTCAGTCTTGCCCATATTAATAGATATGCTTTTACTCTCCTATGCAGAAAGAAGAAGAGTTTGTCTTCTCAGATGTATCTGAGCGGCCAATTCCATCTTTGCTCCGGGGCTATAGTGCACCTATTCGTCTAGAAACTGATCTCACAGATAGTGATCTATTTTTACTCCTTGCTTATGATTCAGATGAATTCAACCGGTTTGTCTTTTGCAAAGCAGTAAAACTCCATTATTATTAAATGAACCTCTGTTTGATTTTTTATATGTTTTAAAACTTGTTTATATTTGTGTTGTAGTTGGGAGGCTGGGCAAGTGCTGGCGCGCAAGCTGATGCTCAGTTTGGTTGCTGATTTTCAACAAAACAAACCTTTGGTTTTGAATCCAAAGTTTGTGCATGGGCTCAGAAGCATACTATCTGACTTAAGCTTGGATAAAGTATGATGGGGCCCTTTATTTTCTTTCAAATCTTTTTGTAATGCCCAGGAGAATTGATCTATCAGTGAACCATATTTGCCTTTGGTTGAATAGGAATTTGTTGCAAAGGCAATCACTCTGCCAGGTGAAGGAGAAATAATGGACATGATGGAAGTTGCCGATCCTGATGCTGTTCATGCTGTTCGTACTTTTATCAGGAAGCAGCTTGCCCACGAACTGAAAGCAGAGCTTCTTAGCACAGTATTGACATTTTTCGATTTACCTAGAATTCTGTAGAGCAATTTATCATGTTCTTTGTTCACTTTTTCTATTCTACAAAGAACCAACTTGAATTTTATATGTTTCACAGGTTGAAAACAACAGGAGCACCGAAGAGTATGTGTTTGACCACCCTAATTTGGCTAGGCGTGCTCTGAAGAATATTGCTCTTGGTCTGTTTTGCTCTTTTGAAACATAATGTTTTCAATATCAGCGAACTTTTCATGGACTGACTGCTTATATTTTGTTTCATCTGTAGCATATCTTGCATCCCTTGAAGATTCAAGGTGTACTGAGCTTGTGCTGAATGAGTATAGGAGTGCTACAAACATGACTGATCAGTTTGCAGCTTTAGCAGCAATAGCACAAAACCCTGGTAAAACTCGTGATGATATTCTGGCCGACTTCTATAGCAAGTGGCAGGAGGACTATTTGGTAAAACTCTGTCCAACTTAATAATCCTTAAATTGCTAGAATGAGTTCTGTTTTGTTAGATCTTTGGTGTGCATCATCCTCTCCCTCCCTCCCCGTCTGTATGTTTGTCTGAGCTTCATTACATACATGCAACGAATGTTAACCTGTTTGATGTTCACTAAACCTGTAATTCCCTGTCGTTAAGTTGCATTTGTAAGGAATTTTAATAGAATAAAATCACCCAATACTCTGTGATTTTAATTTCCCAAGTCAATTGTAAGGCAAGATTGAACTCATGATGCTCTATGGTAGTCGCTTATAGTCTATTATGTTTAGACTTCTGTTCTTCTTCTTCACCAATCAATTTCTGAAAGTCTCGTAAAATCACCATCCGTTATCCTATATCAGATGTTTTATTTATTTAGTTATTATGATTTGCTTTTTTCACATTTTTCAATTTAACTTTGCGTACTAAGTAATTTAGTGCTATTTGACCCCAAAAAAAAAGGTAACTTAGTGCTACTACTAACGCTACCCATAGTTTTCCTACTTCTGTGATAATTGCTTTCTTGTTCAGTATGTCTGTATGTTTAACTAATTAATTAAGTGTTTTATTGTTTAGCATGTATGTACTTATAACCCTTCCCATGATTTCCTACATATCTAATTTATGCAAGTAAAAGATTCGCCATTTCTTTTGTTGTAATTTTGTATTCCTCTCCTCAGGTTGTGAATAAATGGTTTGCACTTCAAGCCATGTCTGACGTTCCCGGTAATGTAGAGAATGTGAGGAACCTTTTAAGCCACCCAGCATTTGACTTGCGCAACCCAAACAAAGTGTACTCACTCATTGGAGGTTTCTGCGGTTCTCCTGTGAATTTCCATGCAAAGGATGGGTCAGGCTACAAGTTTTTGGGAGAAATTGTGATGCAATTAGATAAAATAAATCCTCAGGTATTTTCAGAGAATCCTCTTGAAGGACACTTTCTTATTATCAATTGCTTGGTTTTCGTTATAATGTAATTTCTTCCCTAATAACGTCCTTGGTCATTGTTTGCAGGTGGCCTCCCGCATGGTATCGGCCTTCTCAAGGTTTAGGCGCTATGATGAAACCCGGCAAAATCTTGCCAAGGTAACAATTTATCATTCTTATTTCTAGCATATTTTTCTTATCGTTTCCAGAGCACATTGCTGGGTATTGCGTTGTTTTTCGAACTGCAAAACATAATGTAGTCCAAACAGAAACATTGATTATCTTTAGTATGCAATATCAATATTTTTCCATTCGGGAGCAGCATGGTAATAGAACACATGGTGTGGTGTTTTCAGGCACAGCTGGAGAAGATACTGGCTACCAATGGACTGTCCGAAAACGTGTTCGAGATTGCCTCCAAGAGCTTGGCTACTTAGGATTTTGGTTTTGGATGAATAACTGCATGCATGTGTATCATTCCCTTCCTGTAATATAGAGAAATAATCATCTTGACTTGTTATCCAGGACAAAGGGTGCTCACAATAATCATGTTACTCTGTACAATTATACTATTAGAATTGCTTGTTTACCATTATATCTGAAACAAGTTATAGTTATGAAATTCCTCTTTTCTTTTCTTTTCTTTCTTCTGTCTCTAGAAATTATGTAAATGGTTATTGGTTTTTCATTTACTCAAAACCGAAAACAGATGGGGAAGAAAAAACCACGTCTCTGACTTGATACAAGAAAAAACTGCAATTTTCAGAGTTTTTGTTCCTTCAAAGATGATAGCAAAGCTAGTGTTTCCTACAACTAATCTCTTGCATTTTAAAGTGAATATTTTATAAATTTGCTAAGCTCTCACTCTCTCAGCCAGTCTTTCTGTGTTAGGTTACTGATAAAAACTACAAGCCCACAGCAGGGTACTAGTAATAGATGACAGTCAGAGGCCCTTGCCTAAGTTAGGCCCTAGTCCTTTTCTTTGCAATGTTGCTTTTAGATTAAAAATTATTACTGTTAGAATATTAGGTGTGAGATTCTGTCGATTAAATATATTTTACTACTATTGTTGTTGCATTACCCGCACAAAACAAAACAACAGTTCTCAATTAAATATCTTTAGCTTCTTTTATTATTAAAAAAAAAAAAGAAAAAAAAAAAAAGTAGGGTGTGGTAGACACTTGTCTCTATTCAATATTTTAATTGGAAACTTTGAATGGTCACGCCCATGGCACGTGAGATGTGACCTAGCAAGAAAAAGCTTACCTATGTATAACGTATAAAAAGGTTTTTCTTTCCAAAAGTCTTTAGAGAGGTCGATATCATAGGATATGCAGGTTCCAAAATTTCCAACCATGTTCTTCTGCTTTTGTTTTTGACCAAGCAACAAAAGTTTAACTCATGAAGTGCAATAATAATGTGAAAAAATGCCAATCAACAAAAGTTTAACTCATGAAGTGCAATAATAATGTGAAAAAATGCCAATCAACTCTGCATAATTAGTGTTCTTAAGAGTCAAAAGTAGCCCTTTATTATTGCTTTTAGCTTTTAAAACTTAATTTCCGGTTGAGTTGAGGTATCCCAAAGCCTTTTTCCTTTTGTACCAAACTTTGGTCACTCATTAAAATATGGTGAAGCTTAAAGGAAGAGGCAAATGAAATAGGCAAAATTGTACTATAACAACCTAGGTGGCATGTTGCCCACTCATTTGCCTTATGAAAAAAGTTGGTCAGTCTAAGGGATTAAACAATGCTAGTCTATAAACTGTTACTAAATTATTTATTTTTATATTTTACATTTACAATTATATTTTATAGAAAGTAGGTGAGAGAGTGGAGATGATATTTTATTATAAAAATTAAGTAGGGCCCAATATACCTTTTTACTTTGAAGTATCCAATATTATCTTGTTGGGGAGAGTATGTATATTTTGCCTACCCATTTGCCTCTTCCCTTGGAGTATGAAAATGCTGATGTGGCAAGACAAATAAGATTTGTCTACTCTTTTACCTTTTTCATTGAAGATGCTCTAAGAACATAGTAATGAGTAATAACATACGCCCAAAAGCATATTAGATAACCCATTATTCCCACTTTTAGATAAAACTAGAATCATTTTTTCTTACCCCCCAAAACATGTGGTTGTAAACAATATGCCTACTAGTGGGTGCTTGTGTCCAAGCCTTCAAGGTATAGATAATGATTATGCTTTTGACACAATCACACATGGGATTGAACAAAAAAGCTTGAATGATAGAAACCTAGAATTCATTTATTGTAAAGAAATTCACGAGAGTAATTCACTGATAAAGTGGTAAACTATAAACTTAGACGTCTTAAATATAAATCATACATAATAAAATTTTGAAATTACAAATAGTAACGGCCATGACACAAATTTGTAAACTTTAACGTCCTAGATTTGATCCCTCACACTTATGTTAACCATCTAAAATATACATATCATTTGAGAGTGATTATATGTATCCCTGTATAATAATGAAAAGTGATCAGATACATATAATTTGAGAGTGATTGTATGTATCCGTGTGTAATAAAAGGTTACAAATTAAAAAGGGAGATATTAGTATAAGATTTTGTAATTGGCATTAATTTCATGAGACATGGGCGAACCTATGTGGAGGTCAGGTCGGGTAGCTACCCATCCCATTTTGTGAATTCTCTCTCTCTCTCTCTCTCTCTCTCTGAATTGGGTTTTTATTATTTTTATTATTAATTTTTAGGATTTGAAAATGAGTTGTATAGTATGAGTTTTGGTTATTTGTATATATTATTTTTGTGTTGCATTGTATTTACTTATTGTTTTGTTTTTGTTTTTTTATAAGCTTTTATTTATGTATTAAAGATGCATTTGAGGATAATGCTCATTATGTCTATTGATTAGGTGTATTTTTCTATATTTATTAATAAAATTCACTCACATCGTTGAATTTTTAATATAAATTTTACCTAATCGGCTTTCAAATTTGGATCCGCCATTGCATGAGAGTTACATGGCCTTTAACCCTTTGGTTATGTGAGGAAAGGGGGTGGCTTTTATGGCTCTTTGGGGCATCAAATTCATAAAAGATTCTTCGTAGGAAGTAGAGGCATTAAAAAAAGGGTAGGGGAGGGTAAGTGAGAGATGCACCAACCGTGCAAGTTAGTTTAAAGTGGCGGGTAAAGGGGGAGAATTTTGGGACGTAGGCCCCACTCTCATTAGGCAATGTGGGGCTGTTGGTGTTGCGCACGAAAGCCATCATCATCGTCAAGAACAACTGGATGGCCACACGTGCACACTTCACACCTTGACAAAATACCTCTAAAACCTTTTCTGTCCTTGAGCAAAACAAATAACTAATTAATCTCCAACTAACACCATCACTAATTGTCCTCGTAGTACATCAATTGACAAAACTGCCCTCATCCCCAACAATACTTACTGTTGCATATGTGCATCACATCAATGCTGAAATACCATTTTTGTTTTGTTTCGATTGTTCAAGTTCTCCAATGCTGGTGTTAGAAATTTGGGCAAAACTAGTGTGTTTACATGCGGATTAAGCCTTAAAAGAAAGGGTTAATTTGTGTCCTTAAACAAAGAATATTCGAAGTTTTTGTTCTTAATAAATGCATATTGGGATTATATGCTACATTTATTTATTTGTATAATTATTCGCGACATTCATCATTTGATAAATTCGTTTGAGGAGATCTCTTCAATCATGTGTATAAAGAGGTGAATTTCATGGTAGATTCTTGAGTCTCTCATAGTCGCTTCGTACAATCTTTCAGGGTTGGGACCAGCCTTTTTCCCTTTAGATTTGATCACTGGTAGTTGTAGCCGGGATTTTGTGTTGTAATCCATTTTCTTAGCCCCAAAAAAAAAAAAAAATCATATGAGGAGGGGTGTTACAGTAAATTTAAGATTCCCTGAGTTCTAATATAATCGAATATATAAACCTTGGGCTAAAGTTGGGGTGTACGAAAATCACATACAAAACAAAGTCATTGCCGTGTTTGACCTCAAAACCAGTCACGCCAAATATTAAATATAATATTCGCTAAAATATCAAAATTATATATTTAATTTTCTTTTGTTCATAACACGCACACACAGACACAGACGCAGTAAGAGAAATTAAATCTCAAAGACTCAAAATACGGATTTTTGATTCATATTTTTCATTTTCGATTTCATCTTGGAGACATCCCAAGTAGTCAGAATTTTCTTCTTTGTCTCAGTAAGAAGAAAGATTTCTGCTTTCTTTTCCTGTTCGGGCTTTTGGGTTGTTTTGTTTGTTTGGTTCAATTTTCACGAGAAAATTCGACGTTTTTCTCGGCCGGATTCGGAAGTCCGATGAAAACCGGCGATTTCCGGTGAAAGAGAGAAACGGAGATGAGACGTGTGAATGGAGAGTCGAGAACTGGGAACAACGCTTTGGAGACTATAAACGCAGCTGCTTCTGCGATCGCAGCCGCCGAGAACCGTGTGCCTCAAGCCACCGTTCAGGTAAATTTTTCGAAAAATGTGATCTTTTTCGTTGTGGTCGATTCTGATATGTTCATTTGACCTTGTTTGGATGATGGTTCGAGTATTGAATCTTAGTCTTGTTAAATTTTGATTCTTTTTTTGTGAGAGATTTAAGATCCAGCTGTGTTCTGTAAATCTGTGTTATTCTTGATTTGATTGGATTTTTATGAACTGGGTACTGTTTAATTCCTTTGGAGCTACGTTTTAGGCAAATTTGGTTTGGAAATTAATTGAGCTGCTTCTGAAAGTGAAAATTTTCATAGAATTCTGGTGGGTTGTTGTCTCTTAAGAGTTGACTTGCTTTATGCAAAAGTATGTAGCTTTGGTGACTAAGTTAATTTTGAGGATCACTGAGCCGTTTGATCATAAAAGTGACAAGAAATTTTCCTTGGGAATATTGGAGTGATTTTCCATTGGTTCTCACTCACGGCCAAATGAAGCAAGAAAGAAACAAACAAGAAAGGAAAAAAAAAAAGAAAAAATGTTTCCTTCTGAATTACAATTTGTCATTGTAGTGGAGGCAGAGCTAGGTAGAGAGAACAAAGTTTTTAGTTAACATTGGGAGTCTCAGGTTTAATTGATAATTATCGAGCTTCTGCAATGGAAATGAGTCAAGATTGACAGGAGGGGCAGGGAGGGAAAGGGATATTGCTGTTGATGAAAAAGTAAACAAAAAGGAAAAAAATGATAGATAAATGAGTAAAAGGTCAAATAGATGTGCATCTTATCTTATTCATAAAAGCAGAGGAAAAAGGAACCACAAATGCTTATTAAATCTCACTTAAAGTTGAGAATAGAAATTGTTCTTCGGTGACCCAACAGGCATTTGGATTTGGCATCTTGAAATGATCTTCTGGAATTGACTCAAATTGTTTGTAATTACTGACAGAGTAGTGTCAAAAGAGAACTGATGCTGTTTTTATTGTATTAAAGGTTTGCTTTAATCATGAGCTTTGGTTAAATGCAGAAAAGAAGATGGGGGAGCTGGTGGAGCATGTATTGGTGTTTTGGATTTCAAAGACACAAAAAGAGAATTGGACATGCTGTCCTTGTCCCAGAAACAACAGACCGTGGAGGTGATGCTCCTAGAGCTGAAAATCCAATCCAAACACCTTCCATTGTACTTCCCTTTGTTGCACCTCCGTCCTCTCCTGCATCATTTCTTCAATCAGAACCTCCTTCTGCCACACAATCACCAGCTGGTTTTTTCTCTCTCACTGCCAGCATGTACTCCCCTAGTGGCCCTACCTCAATTTTCGCTATTGGTCCTTATGCTCATGAAACCCAGTTGGTCTCGCCTCCTGTTTTCTCAACCTTCACTACTGAGCCATCAACTGCTCCCTTTACTCCTCCTCCTGAGTCTGTTCATTTGACTACACCTTCATCACCTGAGGTTCCATTTGCTCAGCTGCTTGATCCTCAATTCCGGAATGGTGAAGGTGGTCAGAGATTCCCATTGTCTCACTATGAATTTCAATCTTACCAACTTTACCCTGGAAGCCCAGTGGGTCAGCTTATATCACCAAGTTCAGGCATCTCAGGTTCTGGTACTTCTTCTCCTTTCCCTGACCTTGAGTTTGCTGCTCGTGGTCATCATTTTCTGGAGTTCCGAACAGGTGATCCTCCCAAGCTCTTGAACCTCGACATTCTCTCCACCCGTGATTGGGGTTCAAGACTAGGATCTGGTTCTGTAACTCCCGATGGTGCAAAGTCCACATCTTCTGATGGTTTTCTTCTAAAGCCTCAAACCCCTGAGGTTGTATTAAATCCACGATCAAACAATAGAGGTCGAAATAATGATATTTCCATCAACCACAGAGTTTCGTTTGAGTTAAGTTCTGAAGAAGTTATCAGATGCGTGGAAAAGAAGCCAGTGGCATTAGCTGAAGCTGTATCTACATCTCTAGAAGATGCAGAGAAGGCCCAAAGCGAAGAAGATCCTAGTAAAGTAGTAAGCAGTTCTATTTGCCCTGTTGGTGAGACATCCAATGACGCAGCAGAAAAAGCCGTGGCGGATGGGGAGGAGGCACAACTGCATCCGAAGCAGCGATCCATCACGCTTGGTTCTGTCAAGGAATTTAATTTTGACAATCCAGATGGAGGAGATTCTGGTAACTCTATTGGCTCTGACTGGTGGGCAAATGAGAAGGTTGATGCCAAGGAGAATGGCCCGACAAAGAATTGGTCGTTCTTCCCTATGATGCAGCCAGGTGTTAGTTAGCTAGTATGCGTCTCACTTGAGGCCTCCCTAGCCCGTGGAGCATTTGAATTCGAATTTTGCAGTACAACATGGATTTTAGTTTTCCAAACTGGATTGACATCAAGGACCAAACTAATGCTACACTGGCCTCAAATTACAGACAAAATTTTGGGTTTTAGATTGGAAAGTCTTTTACAGGATGACTGAGCCGGGTCTAAGACTGTTTTTGTACATGGTGACCTGGAATTCATCAAGCTCAGAAGCTGTGCAGAGACAAAGTATGGATATGGATAGTATAAAATCACAGAGATTAGTGGCAACTTTTGGAAGGTTATGTGTTTGATGTATTATATTAAATTACAATAGAAGTAGATAAGAAGGATTACATTAATAAATAACAGTGGACTGCTAATTGATAATGTTGTTGCGTTTATCTTTGACCCCTCTTTGCTTCATGACTTTTCTTGGAATATACAGGGTATGTTGTTGTTTACCGGTTCAACTGCTAATCTTCTTCATGACACTCATTTCTATTTCCACGCTGAAACTCATTTTATATTGTATTATAAAATTCAGCAAACCATGACATTTTGTAGTCACTTTATGCCTGTAATTTGAGGTCACTAAGTGGTTTTAAGTGATTCGCTTCTTCCATAATCGCTTAAAATCACTTGGAAGTGATTATATTCCAGTCCTCCTAAAATCACTTGCATACGAGACTCTAAACCATGAAGTTGCATAAACCTTAATAATTTATACCATCAGCTTTTTATTTTGGGAAGTAATATATGGACCTGAAAAGTGATTTCCCAATTTCATGTGCAAGTGCATAGAGGAGTTTTGAAGTTATTTTGGGAAGTAATATATGGACCTGAAAAGTGATTTCCCAATTTCATGTGCAAGTGCATAGAGGAGTTTTGAAGTTATTTTGAAGTTGATCCGATTTCAATTCTTCAATTCCGTATTTCTAAGTTATCGATCCACAACTTTCTCTGTTCATTATAAAAGAAGAACCGTTTAATTGATATAACAACCGTTCTAGAAGACATATTCGATAAGCAGATGCTTTTCCTCTCTCCAGGGGAAAAGGCTGGTACTTTACAACTCATAACAGATGGAAAGAGTCCATTACTTTCATGTTTGGAGAATAAGAAAGCTGATTAGAGCAAATTGGTCAATACTCAAAATTCTTGCTAGTTTGAGTTTCAATTCAACTTTGAACCAACAACACTTGCCATTATTTTTTGTTTTTTTAATTTATTTCCAACCAAATCAAACCAAACCAGGTTTTTCACTACACGGTCCAAGTTGGACGGCTCCAACAGCTATTTTCTTTTATTCCAAACAACAAGTCAAATTACCAAATTGCCCACTTAAACAACGTGTGCCGCCAAGATTCTCTTGCCCCTCTTCATTGACCTCTAGACTTGGAAATCTTCGATGCCTCCAATAGGAAACTTCTTCGCATGTGAACACAGCCGAAACATATGGTGAAATTATAAATTTAAAATTTAGACTTTTGGAAAGAGAAAAAAAAAAAAAAAAATTTAGAGTTTTGTTATTTTACCACCTCCTTTAGTTGACCACAAATCAGAAAACGTCTGCGGTATAACCTTCTAGAAGTAATCAGCTTCATAGCGACCTTTTCTCTTTGGCCCAAAACTCCCAAACCCTTTATATACAACACATTTTTCTCCACCACCACTGAAACCTCCACTGCTACCTCTCTTTTCCCATTTTCCAATCCTACCTTTTTCTCCTCTAACTAATTTTCATTTCTGGGTGGGTGAGGAACATAGGCAATTCGGGAAATATGCTCAAATTCATGCCACCTTCAGCAGAATCGGCGCTTCCCAGAAATGGGTTTAAGAAAATCAAGGCAGAGTCCAACATAGCGACCATAGACGTGGGAGGCCAGCTCTTCCAGACCACCAAGCAAACCCTAAACCTAGCCGGCCCGGACTCGCTCTTTTCCAGAATTTCCGAGTCAGCCTCAGCTCAACTCGCTCCGCCGTTCATTGATCGAGACCCGGAGCTCTTCTCGATTCTCCTGTCGCTTCTCAGAACAGGTAATTTGCCCTCAAAGGCCAAAGCTTTAGACCTGCAAGACCTAATTTTCGAATCCCAATTTTATGGCATCGAAACGTTTTTGATGAATTCGCTATCGAACCCATCTCATTTTGATGCTTTTAACCTCGAGAAGTCGTTGATTTTGCCCTTGAATGGCCGAGACTCGCCGTCTGCAATTGCCACGACGCCATTTGGCTCGGTCCATGTAGCGCACGGCAGCAAAATCACGTCTTTTGATTGGTCGCTCAGGAAAAAGTCGACGATTTTGACCCAATTCACCGCCGTCGATTCGATGCTAGCGATATCGCCGAGGTTGGCCGCGGTGGGGGCAACTGACTTCTCGGGTCTCCAAATTCTTGACCTTGAAAACGGGTTTGTGAAGGAGACTCTCAATTGGGAGAATGTGACGAAGACTGGCTCAACAGTGCAAGGAATTGGCTCCTCACCTGAGTTTCTCTTCGCTAGTTTCGAATCAGCTCGGAGGAACTCAAATTCCATTATGGTTTATGATTTAAATAGCTTGAGCCCTGTTAATGAGATTGGTCATTATGAAATTTATGGTGCCGAGATTAATTCAGCAATACCGGCCACAAAATTGAATTGGGTTTCAGGTTATGGTCTGTTAATGGCGTCTGGATCTCACAGTGGACCTTCAGGAGTATTGGGTAACATTAAATTTTGGGATACAAGGTCTGGGAATGTAGTTTGGGAAATCAAGGAGAATGTTGATTGCTTTTCGGATGTCACAGTTTCTGATAACTTATCAGCAATATTCAAAGTTGGTGTGAATACAGGCGGGATGTTCTTTGCGGATTTGAGAAATATAGGTGCAGAGAATCCATGGGTTCCTCTTGGTGAAAGGAAGAAAGTGGTTAATGGGAAGAAGGAAGGTTCTGGGTGCAAGATTGAAAGCCATGGAAGCCAAGTGTTTTGTAGTAAGGGAGGCAACATAGAGCTATGGTCAGAGGTAGTGGTGGGCTCTAAGAAGAGCAGTAAAAATGGGATGGAGGATGATAGGCTCTTCAGGAAGAATTTAATGGGGAGAATGAAGGATATGGGAGGTTCCAGGATAACCAACATGGCTTTTGGAGGGAACAAGATGTTCATGACCCGGAAGGATCAGCAAACTGTTGAGGTCTGGCAGAATTCAGCTAGAGGATTTTAATCCCAAAAGAATTTAGTTGGAATTGGTAGATGGGGGATTAAATTGACTGATATCATCCAGAATCAGTCACATTTTCTTGTAACATTGTTTCGTAGATTGATTTGTTTGTAAATGATCTTGTAGCTTGTCAAGTCTCATTCTTTTGTGTGCTAATTAGCATGTCTATCAATTGTTTATAAATGATTTATTCAGAGAATTTAATGAGTTAAAGTTATATTGTTTGATGTTTCCAACTATTGTTTAGTATTTACCCCTTTTGTTCTTCTACTGAACTTTCATTGACAAGTTTCAATTTCTCTGTATTATTATAGAAGATGGGCTTGTTCTATGTAATCTGGCTGTTCAGGTGTTTAACTTTAAACATTTCAACCATTCTCTGTGCCCTCTTTTAGATGTTTCCTTGTTATTTAATAGTTATTAATGTCTAGTTGTTGAAGCTTTGATGAAAGGAGCTAGTTGAAGAGGGAAGGGGAGATGCTAGAGGCACCACAGTTGCGGATGCATGTTCTGCATTTTCCTCTTTGGCTTTTTTTGTGGATGTGCCATTGCCAGTCTAAGAGGCACCAGGACCTAAGCACTTGCTCAGATGATAAATCCTACTGATATTGTGCATCTTATTTTGCTAATTTAACAACTTGCTCTCTCCAGTTAACCTGTGATACATGTGGTTCTTGTGTCTTTTATTTATTAATTAATTTGTATGTAAGCCCTATCATATTCTTTGTAGCATTTTTCTCTGTTCTTCAGTATGCTTCTTTGGGCATTGCAGGCACAAGGAACTGCAGATTCGTATTTTGAAGCTTTAATAGTTTCATAAATAAAAATGACCAAATTGTCAGCTTGCCTCGCTCTGCCTATCTCATGTTAAGGCCTTACAAAGTTCAATGCTTTATAAGATTGCATAGACTATTTCTGAGATTGCTCTCACATGTGATATGGACTGACGCGGCGTAAAATAGTGGTAGCTCAGGGGCCAATCTCATTGTTGGCTTGGAAATAGACAGGTTTTTAGCTTGTTGATCAGGTGTGTCACTAGTTGTAAGAATGTAAATATGATAGTAAGCCTTCTAGTTGACATCTTTATCAAAATTCAGGCCAACTAGAGAATCGAAAGTACTTGTCCCCTGATAATTGCTGCTTGAGTAAAAGTGCAACCGTTCTGCGGCACAAATCAAGGGCTATGATGCTTGAGGTATGCTATCATTCTTACTTTATACTTGCCTCATAAAAACTTTCCTATGCAAGATTTCTTCTTTCTCCAAAATTTTGTTGTCTTTAAGTTAGTCAATCCACAGAAATAGAAGAAATCCTCTTATTCAATTCAATGGAAGTCAGAATGGTATATTGGGCAGAACTTTGAAGGCCTAAAAGTTCTAAGGGATTTCGGGTTCTCAAACAACTGTTTCAAGACTGAAAATCCCATCCTTAAACAAGGAACGAATATACTGCGGTAGTTCATAGCCTGAATTGTGGTTGTGGACCTGAAAGGTTCTAGAGATGACTGGGTTAGTAGGAAAAGACTAATTGTTATGGCTGCATTGAAGGTTTATTCAACATTACAAAGGATCTCTTTGTTCCATTCACATATGTAGTCATGCAAATAGTCCTGCTTCTAGTTGTTTTCAGAGGGTCTGCATATGTTCCCACACTTAATGTTTATTATCTTGCATTTTATTATATTATCTTGATTGAATCCAGTGGGTGAGGTGAGGCACATGTTTTTGCCAGCTCATACACTTAGGAAGCAATATTCTCTTTAGGATTCGATTAGTGCCAATGACCTTGTTTTATAATTTAAATTATCGACTTGTCATCTGTGTACAAAAAATAGCAGCAAATGTTTCATGGACTTTCATTACAATATGATTAGAAGCATCCTGGATACTGGTTATCCTGGATACTGGTTGTGATATGTGGGATGCTGAACTGTTTATCCAAAGATCACTCAAGTAAATGAGACTCTAGACGTTTGGCTACCCAGAACATGTACAGGAGGCCATCAGTGAATTCCGGGTACTTCTTTAACCTGGCAGATCAGAACAAAATATGTGCAGGAAACAGAAACAGTTGGTAGTATGGAAGGGCTATGCTTTTAATTATTGATGTTTAATAGCTTTGAGCTTTGCTGTAAGTTTCTGTAGAAATATATGTTCTTCCAAATGGGGAGCTCAGGTGCTTGGTAAGAGGTGGCAGGTGCTGATTAGGTTTTCACAAACTTTGCAGGAAAAGCTTGAAGGGATGGAGAAAAAAGGGTTTATTGAAACGACGTTTCAAACAGAAGGTGGAGCTTCCACTAGAATCTGCTGAAGAAAGGAGACCTTGTTGAAAACATGGAGGACGTCATGAGAAACATGTGTTTTCTTTCCTTCTTGCTAGAGTAAGGCTGATTGCTTAGGGCACTTCCAGCGGAAGGCCTTTTGCCCGGGCAGGACAGGGTTTAGCCCACAAGACAGCTCCAACGCGCAAAGGGCAAGCCTGGGCAATGCATGGGGCCCACCAACCTAGGCAAGCGCTCAGGCAGAATCAGCCGGTGCTGCTGACTGGGAAAGTGATGTAATGTTGATGTTAGAGCATCTCCACCCACAAGGGCTAAGTCTAAGGCAAGGGCTGCCACTATTCACTTGAATATTTTTATAGTTTAAACCATTAATTTTGCTTTTGTAATTAGGATAAGATTTTCACCTCTAAAATTGTGCCACGTCGATGTAGAACAAATGTCGATTTTATCGCTTGAGCTTTTGTCGTCCGAGGATTAGACGCAAAATACCATTTCGTGATGAAACTTCATTTCATTACCCGTGATAGGGTCATGACTAATGTTCACCCAAGATTGACACAACGCAATATCTTCATTCGTTGACCACGAGCCTCCGACTTCAATACAAGATGCCATTTGTTTTTTTATACAAATGGAAAGTAGTAGAAAGAGAGTAAAAAATATTGGAAGGAGAAGAGTTTGTATGGAGAATTGGTGTGGAAGTGAAAAATGTGAGTGGAGATGAACAAAAAATTGGAAGGAGAAAAGTTTGTATGAAGAATTGGTGTGGAAAGTGAATAATGTGAGTAAAGAGTAAAAATATGGGATGGAGAAGAAATTGTATGAAGATTTTAGTGTGGAAAGTAAATAAAATGGTTAGGTATTTATAGAAAAAATACAGAATTTTGGGTATTTTTTAAAAAATTCAGATTTTTTCGATTTTTTGCAATTTTTAGCCAAAAACGAGGACCGTTTGGAAAAATTCCATCGAGAGTCCCGTCGCGCCACGTGGCACGCCGCTGAATTTGCGCGTGGACTTGCTGAGCTCTTGCTTGGGGCTGGCCCGCTACGCCTGCTTTTGCCCGACTGCTGGAGATGCTTTTATAGTGACGTATAACAAAAAAATTGAAAAAAACAAATCAGAATTTTTAATTATATATAAATATAAAGCTATATTCTTTACTTCTCACACCAAAACACTATACAAATTCATCTTCTCATATCTCATGTGAATAGTGGTTACCATTGGGTTGTCATGGCAATGGATAAAAACACAATAAGCCTTTTGCAAGGGCTGCTACTATTCACATGAATAGTAACAGCTCTTGCCTCCCCTTATCCTTTGCCATGACAAATGGATGAAGGTGCTCTTACAGGGCTTGACTTGCCATGAACTACATCTCCAACATCACTTGTTCTTGTGGTCCTTGGTTTCAAGGCTGAGCCGTGCCTATATGAGAGCATATAATCTACAATTAATTAATGAAATACTTATGGATGTTTTTAATTCGATGTGTATTTTTTCTTTGTTGGAAAATTATTGAGGGACTCTAAATTCTAGTTTAGGTACCTCATGTTCCTCAGTGTATATATATACTTGAGTTGCAGTGGATTCAACATTTATATGGAATTTTTACAGAGCTTTTTAAGCAATAGAATTTTGCAGAGTTTATTGAAACTCTCTCCAATTCCACAAAGTTATTTGAAAATCAAGCATATATGTTCAAAAGGGCCAACTAGTATAAACATTTGGTGTTATTTCAATGTAGAAACATGAGTGTAAGAAAGTGAAAAAAGTGACTTAAAATGTGTTGTTGGTGCTATGTTTAAAGTAAAAATGTGACTATGTATCAACTAATATCAAATATTGGTGCTTGCAAGGGGCTTGTAGCTCAAGTGATTAAAAATTGCATATGAGGTTCTGTGTTCAAATTCTCTCTTGTAACTCAAGTGGTTAAAAAATGTATCCAATATCCCGTGTTGAAATCCCTCTCCCTCAATATCGCATGAGCTTCATAGATTCTAACGAAAATCCTAATTAAATAACACAATTTTTATGAATACACCTAAATTTGTAAACTTCATCAAAGTCTTTTAAATTTCACTAAAATTAAGATTTCATCAGGTTTCTTGTTGATGTCCAAAATTAAATTCAACTTAAATAGATGTTAAGTGATGGATGATGTGTAAAGGGAAGTCCTTCAACAGGTGAATGTGCCTTAACAATCTGGGATACCTCTCACCTTATGAATCCTAAGGAACTCCAATAATATATAATCGATGAAAAAATGTATGCTAGATGTTGAGTTGAGATAATACAAATAACATAAACTTTAGTATTGACATAGGATAAAAAAAACTCTATTATTGGAGTTGCAATCCCTCACCTTGGTCCCATCCGAGTTGATAATGTTTAGGCTCCACAAGTTAATTAGCTGCTAGCTCCCCCGAGTCCCCCACCTAGAATTGCATTTTGAAAGTCAAATACTTTGGAGGTTTTAAATGCACCGAAAATAGTCGATATAAAAATTTCCGAAATTTTCATTTTTACCATTTTCCATTTATGTTTCTCTGTTTTCTTTAAAACACTAAAACAAAAAACCAAAGTTAGTAGTGTTATAGTTTAATTAGTTGAGCTTTTCTACTTTCATTTGTATAGTTTGAAATCCCCATTCTCGAGTAATACTTGTGTAAACCCCCCTTCCCTCAATCTCGCTTGTACTAAAACAAAAAAAATAAAAATATTCTACTTATACCGACAGAGATTCGAAACCCCCAATCGCTTGTACTAAAAAAAAACAATCCAAAAGTCCTGACCCTTTCTTTTGATTTTTATATATGGTCTCACTCAATTATGTCACGATTTTTACAATCTCCGCTCAGATAACGACCAAAGTAGAAATAATCATGCATCTCTCTCTCTCTCTCTTCTACCTTATCAACTCATCTCCCATTTCCTCTCCTCCAAATACTCTCCCAAAAATCTTTATCTAAAATTTGTGAAAATGTTGGGGAAGACAAATTTGGGTTCTCTTCCTCATCAAATGGGTTTTTTAGGTTTTTTTTAGGTTTTTTTTTTTATGGGTAATGATTCAAGTTTTTGCTTGGTTTCATTTTCGTGGCTCTCCACATTCCCAATTATTTGATCTTTTGAGATTTAAAAGGAAGCATAAGACTGAAGGTTCAGACCAGAAAAAGAAAATGTGGATTGCAGGAGAGGATTAAAAGGAGGAGCATTTCAGGGGAGAGAACGGAAGAGAATAAGAGGGGAGAAGTCAAAATGCTTGACAGGTGGCAGCATTTGATTGGGTTGGGGAGGCTAGCGACCTAGAGTCCCTACGACACAATTATTTGGGGACGCACTAGATATTAAAGAGAAAAAGATTTGATGAGGCACAAGGTCTCCCGGAAGCAACCAAATCCTTGACAGATTTACAAAACACGACACACGTTCATAGAGGTCATGAATGATTGATTGATTCAGGACCAGTTTGAAATTATGAAAGTTGCAATGCATGTGTTTTTGAACTTGTGTATGATCAATTTTACTCAATTATATGCATGTTTGCATGTGGTTGTTAGTCATTTTGCTCTTGGTAGCCAGATCTATATTCCCAAACTATCAATTTGGATTGTCTGAACGCACACTAGATTGGTAGCCAGATCTAATTCAGTACCTTACGATTTGTAAAATAGCACGAGACTGAAAATATTATCGTATAACCTCATTTTGATCACTATGCGTATCAAGGGGCTAGTAAAGCATTAAACTCAGAGTTTGAGCCATTGTTAGGTTTTTTTTATAAAAAAAAATACACGATATGATTTTAAGAGAGCGGCGAGAGTATACCTAAGTTAAGGGAAGTGTGGAAAAGTAAACTGTACAAGTATGGTGCATATCACATTACTCTTTAAAGAACTTTTTCTTTTTTTGGGGAGTGATATAGCCTTTGATGGAGACCTAATAATTAATAGGCTAAGTCCAATTTCCAACTTAATATTGAATTTGGGTAATTTATGCATTCAATATTCGGTGCAGACAATTTAAATTAATGAAAAAGTGCCTTCTTTCATTAGGTCACTTAAATTGTCACGTTCCTATCATCAGGGACATTTTGGAAAAAGCAAAAGGAGAGAGAAAATTTTTAAAAGAAGCAAAAATGGACAAAACCCTTATTTATTTTTAGATTTCCTAAGGAATCCAATACATTTGCATGTCTTTGATTTGAAAGTTGAATGATTTTTTTGTCTTTTTTGAAAAAGCTTTGGCTTTTTCAAAAGTGAAATTTTTTTATGTCTAAAACCTAAAAAACCTTTTTTATATATATATATATATATATATAGAACTTTCTACTTAGAAGCCTCCATAGTTGACAAAACACGGTACGAGTATAATACGTGTATTATTTGACAAATTACGATGAAAAGCTCGATTATTATATAATTTTTTTTAATTTGTAGTATTTAATGTTCTATTAGTTGGGTCAGCAAAATCTCTTTAATATTTGCACTAAACTTTCTTAAAATCATCGAGTCTCATATTTATTATACGGAGAAAAAGGACAATCAAAACATATTATTGGATGGATTGATGGCAACTGCTGTCTTGGAGATAAAGCGACGCCGTAAAAGCTGGTGTACAGCAAATAAATGCATGGGGTTGTCAACACCCAACCAAACCAGCTATTTCTTCTAATTACAGAAAAACAAAATTGCAAATCTAAGCAAGAGAAAAATAAAATTGAAAAGTACTACTTGTCCTATACAAAATTTTCATAATGGACGGTACAATTATTTGTTTCTCATTCTACAATGCAATTTTATTATTTTACCTCATATTTTAGATAATCTTTCAGGATCATCATGGTAGAACATTTGCTAAATCAAAATTGTTTAGTCGTTTAATTGTTGTAAAATATCGTAATGTAGTTAAATATTTCTGATTGGTTTGATTTTTTTGTAGGTTGCTGAACAATAATGGCAATGCTTTGCTAAACCATGTCTAGTGTTGTTGCTTTCGGTCAGTCACAATCGTCATACTTGTAAGGAGGATGAGGGAAGGTTTTGACCTATGTATGATTAGAGTTCTCTCTTGTTATTCTACAACATAAATCATAAGTAATAAAACTTAAAACCTACACACTTAAGTCGCAAACACAAGAACACAGCGTTGAGACAAAAGTAGTACCTACCAAGCTATGAAAGTACCTAAAATAGATTCCAACTATCCAAGGGTAGGGTGTTTTTTTTCTTTTTCTTTTTCTACATGTTGTGTGTGAGTTATTTTTTTATTTTTTTTTCATTCTTCTTTTTTTGATTACGTGCTGTGCAAGGAGGAAAACTAAAGGAGACTAAGTTATTTAAATTGGGTGAGCTTGGATTTTTTTTTGGTGAAAAAAAGAAGCAAACCTGGGCTATAGGCTAGGTTAGCCAAACTAAAGGTCATCCCTGCATACACACATACATACAGCTTGCTCAACTAATCTCCATAACTTCTGCTCCTCCATTCAATGCCACAATTTAAGTTGAAATGGCACTTTCCTCTAAATTAGGTGAGAGCATATGCATTTGCCTAGCATTTTCCCTCTAAGCCCTAGAACGAGAGAGAGAGAGAGAGAGCGACAGAAGGGTATGCATGTTAGAGAAAAGGGTTTTTGTAGGGCTAATGGACTTATAAGCTTTGGGTGGCCCTATCTCTCGTGGGTTTATAAACCTTACCTTTCTATATATATGTCCAACGACTTCTGCTTGCATTAATTAATGGCGGAGTTTTCACTATAAGGCCTTAATTACCTTATGAAAAAAAAAAAAAATCCAGAGAGAAAAAAAAGTGTGAAACAAAAACAATAATTCACAACATGAGAAACACTTATATGAGATGTGGATAATACTATTTTGTTATTTCTGGTTAATTATGGTGTGTCATACATGATAATTTTTTCATGTGGCATTCTGTGATTGACTCGGAAATAGCAAAACAATGCTATCCCCATTTCATACACAACAGCCTCCTCGGTCCCTATTTATTGCCATCCTCTCCTTCCCGTCCATTTCATTTTTCAAGTCACATTTTCCCTTTCCCTTTTCTTTAAGCTACTGCCTCTCTCTTCTTCTTCTTCCTTATATATATCAATGTTGGCAGCCTCAGATCTCTAAAACTCATTTTGATCTGGGTTTTGCTTCTTTTTTGTTTACGTGCATTAGTTTTCAAGTTCTAGCCTGGCTGTGGTTTTTTCCTATATCTCCTTAATTACCTGGGGTTTGAGGGTTAATTTTGGTATTACACAAGTTTGAGGTGGTTTAATTTTCAAGTGGGGTTTGCTAATCAGTGGCCAGATGGAGGTATCAACGGCTCTGATGATCTTATCAGCTTTTGCTGCGTACTTGTTGTGGTTCAAGGTCCTCTTACGGTCCATGAACGGCCCGCGTGTCTGGCCTCTAGTGGGCAGCCTGCCGGACCTGATCCAAAACGCGAACCGGATGCACGACTGGATTGCAGACAATCTCCACTCTTGCGGCGGCACGTACCAGACCTGCACCTCCGCCATTCCCTTCCTGGCTAGCAAGCAAAGGCTCGTGACTGTCACGTGCGACCCCAAGAACTTGGAGCACATTTTGAAGCTCCGGTTTGACAACTACCCCAAGGGCCCCACCTGGCAATCTGTGTTCCATGATTTGCTCGGTGATGGGATCTTCAACTCTGATGGTGACACCTGGCTGTTCCAACGTAAGACCGCCGCACTGGAATTTACCACCCGAACCCTCCGCCAAGCCATGGCTCGGTGGGTGAGCCGCGCCATTGAGCTTAGGTTTTGCCCCATTCTTGAGACGGCTCAGAATGAAGCCAAGCCGGTGGATCTTCAAGACCTCTTGCTTCGCCTCACATTTGACAACATTTGCGGGTTGGCTTTTGGGAAGGACCCACAGACGCTAGCGTTGGGCCTTCCCGAAAATGACTTCGCAAATTCTTTCGACAGAGCCACTGAAGCCACGCTGCAGCGCTTTATCTTGCCCGAGATTATATGGAAATTCAGAAAATGGCTCCGACTCGGAATGGAAGTCAGCTTGAGCCAGAGCCTCCAACACATCGACCAGTATTTATCCACTATAATCAACACACGTAAGCTGGAGTTGATCAATAAGGAACAAGGTTCGAATGGGGTCCCACATGATGACTTGTTGTCCCGGTTCATGAAGAAAAAGGAGTCCTACTCGGACACATTCCTCCAACACGTGGCGCTCAACTTCATCCTAGCTGGACGTGACACATCATCGACGGCGCTGAGTTGGTTCTTTTGGTTGGTGATTCGAAACCCACAAGTAGAGGAGAAAATCCTTGCTGAAGTTTGCACAGTTCTGATGGAGACACGTGGCAGTGACACTTCCAAATGGGTCAAAGAGCCCCTAGTGTTTGAAGAAGTTGACCGACTGACATACCTTAAGGCCGCGTTGTCCGAGACCCTAAGGCTGTACCCTTCAGTGCCAGAAGACTCCAAGCTAGCAATAAACGACGATGTTTTGCCAAGTGGGACTTTTGTACCAGCAGGCTCTGCAATCACATATTCAATATACTCAGTTGGTCGCATGAAGTACATTTGGGGTGAAGATTGCCTTGAATTTAAGCCCGAAAGGTGGTTATCTTCTGATGGCCAAAAAATGGAGGCACAAGATTCTTACAAGTTTGTGTCCTTCAATGCTGGTCCAAGAATTTGTCTAGGCAAAGACTTGGCTTACTTGCAAATGAAGTCAATCGCGGCCGCAGTGTTGTTGAGGCACCGGCTCACAGTGGTTCCGGGCCATCGGGTGGAGCAAAAGATGTCACTGACATTGTTCATGAAGTATGGCCTCAGGGTTAATGTGCACCCTAGAGACTTGAACCCTATTTTGGAAAAGATAGGGAAAGGTGTTAAGATGGTGGCTGGGATTGCTTAATAGGGCTAAGTTGCTTGGTTTCGAGGGCATAGCCTGTGAATATGATTATACATATGTAATAGAGTGACTAAATAAGGTAAAAATGTTGGCAATTAATTACGGTCAACGCCACATACGTCGTCGTATGGTAATGCTTTATTTTACATACCATACTATTTAGGGGATGTGAAACATTATGTACTATGAAAATTTTGTGTGTTAATTAAATTGTGCTTTTTCGAAAAGTTTTTACAAAGCTAGGAAATAGCAGAATGGGGTATGGCTCACGAAAGAGTTTTGATCAAATCAGTATCAGAATGGGAAAGCTATCCAAAAATATCTTTCCAATTTAGGGTATTTTGAGGCATTAATTGAGTAGGGGCCGGACCAAAAGGAGGTTTGATGCGTTTCCGGACAGCAGTAATTAATTTCGGGGCAGAGGATAGGGAGGGATGGGGACGGTGGACCTAATTCAGAGACTATTTAAGGTACCGATTAATTATTTGTTGAAGACCATTATTTTTAATGTCGGTGAAATTAATGCAAGGCTAACCAATTATCTCAGCTTATTAATTCACTAAGATCATCACGCTTCCTATTTCATAATTAAAATTTAACTTAAAACGCAAAAAATCTATTTTAAGAACTCTTTAGAGAGTCATAACTGCTTCACTTCTTTTTGTCATAAATACGTTACTTTTTTTTTAATAAATTTAATTATTGATTTACAATAAAACGTTCATGTTCAAATAATGAATATTGCCAAATAAAAAAATAAAAATAAAACTGCGATTATAATTATATAAAAAAAGGGTGCACTACCATCATAAGAAAAAGGGTACACTGCAACATAAAAGTACAAGACACATGAGATACAAAACAAGAGATGAAATCCAAAAATGAAAATACAAAACAGCAAATACCTACACGGAAAAGAATTGGTTGTCAAAACAATAAATTATGTGAAAAGAATTATGTAAAAAAAGTGATTGTGTTTTGCAAAATACCTATAGGGAAAAGAATTTTTTTTAAAAATGGTGTTTGTGTGTTGCAAAATATCTACCTACAGCGAAAAGAATTTAATAAAAAATTGCTTGTGCTTTGCAAAACACCTACAGCCTATAGCGAAAATAATTGAAAATGAAAAAACGTTTTTGTGTTTTGCTGGAAAGTTGATTCCAAAATATAAAATGAAGAAAAAAAAAATATATCATTAAATAAATGCTTAAAATAATAATAAAATATAACAGCAATTAATTATAGATAGCCATTAGAAGTCCTCTCTCTCTTCTTAGATTTAGGAGCTCCTAGAAGTCTCCCTATTTTAGGAGTTTGATAAGAAGCATGGTTGGATGTGAGTTTTTTCAATTTCTCCATAAAATTTAGCTAATGAGGTGGTTTAGAGAGCGCATTGTGGATACTTAGATTAACTCAGTTTAATTAAGGCTACTAGCCTACTAGCATAACTAAAAACCAACAGAGTCATGTCATCATGTATTTTTTGGATCATGTGATATAAGCGATAGTCTAAACTACAAGAGGAGGGGGTTCACACACACACACACACTACATCAATGCGATGGGGATTTGATCATGAGACCACTACTCACAACACAACAAGTTAATGCCATTTTTCACTAGGTTAGACCCCGTTGATAGGACAATTGTAATTTATTTCTAAAAATTTGAAAAAAAGTGATTCATTGAAAATAAATACAAACCAAAATAAGACAACACAAACAATGTGAACAAAGGTAAATAAACTAGATCATCAAATTCAAGCCCGTTGAAGGAGAGAAAACAAGAACATGGCTCTGGAAGCATCCCAATAAAGCCCAATTTCATCCTTCTCCTTCAAGCCTCTCCTCTGCACAAACATCCCTCTCCACTCTCCATTGAGAATGTAACTCTTTGCCGAGCTCCAAAACTTGAAAGTCAACTGATGTCTTGTGCCTGTATCGCAATCTTGAACTGTGACTCCCAATCCATCGTCACTATCAACCCTTTGGACAAACTTGTCATCCAAGTAACGCAGAAAATGGTTCGTGGCGGCGTCTTTTGGAACCAGCAGCCTTGAGGAGTTTCCGAGGTCGCTTGCCTTCAGAATCTTCCTGATGGGCCAAGGCCTCCGAGGCTTGGGACTCGGCCTAGGTCCCAGCACTACTAGCTTTCTTTTCTTATTCGCTAACTCTTTGTTCGTATCATTCGTACCCGATATTTTCTCGTGTTTCGGGTTAGGAGGAAATGTGGGCACATTGTGAGAAGCAGGGTCTAATTCCTCTGCTTTGCTCTGATTTGTGTTGTAATTCCAAGTTGGGTCGCACAAAGTGAGAGCAGTGGAAACTTGGTCTAGCTCTGGGTTAGTATTAAGAAGGCTAACGGTTAGGGCTAGCATTTTTGAGGTTTCATAATTGTCCTCCATTGTTAATGTTGAAATTAACAGATGAAAATCAAACTACAAAGCCAATCAATTGACTAATTCTAGTTGACGGGGAGAAAGGGAGATATGAGTTCTTGTGCTTGATGCTTGGAATGAAGTTACAAATAAGAGCAAGAATGTATGGGTATTTATAAGGATTTGTACCAAATCAGTCTTGGATTTGGAAACAGGACATTTTGTTACCCTTTTTAATTAGGAAAACTTGCTTCTCCTTGTTGGGTTTGTAAAGCGATTCCTGAAGAAATTTAGCCACATTATTCAGAATTAATGTTCCGAAATACCAAATTCCAGCATCATCATGAATTTGAGTAATAAAATTCTTTTGCTTTCGAAGTAGCAGCAGCTAAATGAAAAAAATTGAGTGTTGCAATCCACCAAGTGCAACCAAAAAAGTTTAGAACTAAATTCCGTTTCAGTTTCACGTGTCGTGGCAAAGCGGTGCGTCTTCGAGGTTTGGAATACTTATAACAGAAATCATCTGAGGAATTAATCCACAAGTTATGAGACGTTCTTGATCTGCCAACCCCAACGCTGGCAGCAAAGGAGCCAACAAAGCAAGATTGGATTGGAATGAAGTAATTTTTCACTAACAATTGTTTTATTTGTGTAACTAAAACTTGTAACAGGAAGCAAATCAGTATAAAGAAAAAACATTGATGGGAAAATGTATGATTTGATTCATAGAATTCACTTGGACTTGGATAAACACAAGTCTTTTACATTACAATTCTGATCATAATTGAAATCTCAAATTGATCAAGCAGGGAATTGGGATTGGATTGCCCTTTCAAGAACAGAAAACATGAACATGGATTTGGAGGTGTCCCAATAAAGCCCAATTCTATCCTTCTCCTTCAAGCCTCTCCTGTGCACAAACTCTTGCCTCCAATCTCCGTTGAGAATGTAAAACTCGGCCGACCCCCAAAGCTTGAAATTCAAGTAATGCCCGGTGTTTGTGTCGCAGTCTACAACCATAACTCCTATGCCCTCTCCGCTCATAACCCTTTCGGCAAACTTGTCATCCAAGTAACACATAACATGGTCGATGACAGATTTTTTCGGCATCAGTAGCCTTGAGCAGTTTCCAATGTCGCTTACTGTCAGCTTCTTCCTGATTTTCCAAGGCCCCTCATCCTGAGGCTGTAGACTCACCGTATCCGGCAGTGCTTGGTTTCTTTTCTTCTTCTTTAATTCCTTGTTGATATCATTCGTACCCGACATTTTCTCGTGTTCCGGATTAGGAAGGGCAAATCTGAGAGGAGCAGGGTCTAAATATTCCTCTTCTTTTCTCTGGTGTGTGTCGTAATTCCAAGATGGATCACACAAAGTGAGGGCAGTGGAAAGTTGGTCTGGTTCTGGGCAAGGGTTAACCATAGTTCTAGGAAGGCCAAGGGTTAGGTCCAGGAGTGCTGAGAGATCAATTTCTTCCTTCATTGTTAATGTTGAAATTAACAGAAGGAAATCAAACTACAGAACCAGTCAATTGGTAAATTCTAGTTGCAGGGGAGAAAGAAAACAGAGAGATGGAATGAAGTTGACAATAAGAGAAAGATGCGTGCGTATTTATAACATGTTGTTACCCTTTTCAATTAGGAAACTTGCATTTCCTTGTTGGGTTTGGTTTTATTTTAACTCAAGACGCTTAGGGTGATTTTCCTGGCGATAAAAGTAATTTTATTTCAAATTTACAGTGAACCGTTTGTGAACGTTGGTCGTTAGTAACTTTTCCAGTACTCGATCATTAAATGAACAACTTCCAGTCAGCTGGCGTATATGACGTGTAATGTGCATATATGCGGCATTTTTCATTCATCAGAGTTTTGTTTTGTTTGTAATTTTCACTTCCACTTTTTTATTATTACCATGTATAGCCTTCCACTCAAAACTTGATCCATGTTAATTTTTTTTAAAACCGTTAAACTTAGTAGTACTTTACTTTATCATTGAAAATAATAATAAAAACTTAAAAAAGAAAAAACTACCTTAGCGAGGGGAAGAAATTGAGGTTGCACTCCAAAAACAATTTGCAATGAGGGGAAGTAACCCAGCACTTCCAAGGTTATGCCGCCCCTCCATCTCTTGTCTTCCTTCCATTTTGATCTCATTTAGTGAAAGACTGAAAACTATATATTGGCCAACACTTAAACGTTAATACTTATCTAAATATATGGCAAATTTGGTAATTTTGAAAAGAGTTATTTACAATAATAAACATACAATCCAGTTGCGGATTCAGGATTCGATAGCCGGCCAAACAAAACTTATATTAAAAACTCGACAATATGAGTGAATTTCATTAATAAACATACAAAAAATACACCTAGTCAATAGAAGTAATGAGCATTACCCTCAAATGCATCTTTATACATAAAGAAAAACTTATAAAACAACAAGTAAATGCAATGCAATACAAAAATAATAGCACAAGCTCACCCACAAATATTAATATATTATCAACAAAAAACCAAAATTCATATTCAAATCCTAAAAATTAATAATAAGAATAATAAAAAAAACCCGAGAGAGAGAGAGAGATAATAGGAAATTAAAGCCCACAAGAGGGAGATAATAGAAAACTAAAGCTCACAAGAGAGAGAATTCACAAAAGGGGTCGGGTAGCTGCTGGGCATGCCCTCCACGTAGGTCTGCCCTTGGAACAATCAACGAATTTTGTAAAAACAATCTGAAACCTCGAGGGTGTTTGTATAATTTTTTAAACCTCATAAAGTTTTGTGAAAACACCGGAAATCTCAAGAGGTGTTAATATAAATAACCCTTTTGAAAATATAATAATAATTCCACAAACAGCCAAAAGATTGAAAATTATAACGAACTAAGGAAAAAAAAAAAGGAAATCCAAGCAGAGATGGGAGATATAGAATACTCGAAAAGTTGAGTTGTACACATAGACCAAATATATTAAAGTTGAGTATTTTTACTTAGCGCTTTTGCCAGAAGTACATAAAAAAATTTAGTAAAAATTCTTACAGACAGGTTACATCATTAAACTGATTCTTGATCATGAAGAGCTGCAGGTTGGCCTGCCCGTTTAAGTACCGAAAAAGTGAACATGGCTTTGGAAGGAACATTTGAGGGTGTGTACCAGCCAACTCCAATCTCATCACCCTCTTTCAATTCTCTCCTCTTCACAAACTCCTGCTGCCAATCTTCATCCAAAACGTAACTCCTCCTAGGCGAATCGCGCAGCTTTAAAACCATTCGATGCTTCGAAAATGTATCGCGGTCGTGGACTGTGACTCGGGCGCCATACTTGCTCTCAAGTACCATTTTGGAAAACGTGTCACCCAAGAAAGACATAACCTGGTTCTCGATAAAATTGGATTCCACAATTAGCAAGTTTTCGAGATCGCTAGGCGTGAGTGTCTTCTTGATTTCCCAAGCCTCACAAGGTTTCAGCCAGGAGACCAAATTTGTGTTCGTTTTCTTCTTCGGAACAGGGCACTCTGTCTCTGGTTTTCTCTTCTTCTTATTTGTGGTCCACAAAGTCAACTCTGTTGAAACTTCATCTTGTGGGCATGGAGTTGCAAGGCCAAGCTCTGTTGAAACTTTCTCTTGTGGGCATGGAGTTGCTGGGCCAGGGTTAGTGTTGTTGAGGCCTCTTTCTCTTCCATTGTACAAATAGAGAGAGCGGAAGACCCCCCAAAAAAAAAAAAAAAAAAACTGAGAGAGAGAGTTTGTGATACTCGGGTTGAAAGTCACTACGGGGTATTTATAGAGATAGAGATTATAAAGAAATTACTTTGGCATTGGAGATTTTTCCTTTAGGGACTCTGCAGCTTTCTTGGGGGCTAAGCAATCAGGGATGGTTTGACAACCAAAAAAGGTAATTAGGGAGGATAATTAATAACATACTCTTTTATGTCTAAGAGCATTCACAATGAACTTCCTAAACCACATCATTAGACAAATTTTAGGGAGGAATTGGAAAAATACAACTCCAACTATGCTCCCTATCCATCTTCTAAAATAAGGAGACCTTTAGGAGCTCATAAATCAGATGAGAGAGAAAAGACTCCTAGTGGCTCCCTATAATTTAATGTTGTTTTATTTTATACATAGTTTAAATTTTTAATTCATGCTCATTTATATATATATATATATATATATATATATAGATGGATCAATCATATTTAATTAAAAAATAATTATTGTATTTATGACTCCCTAAACTATAGAGTATGATTGGAGTTCAAATTGTATAGAGAGCTCCTAAAATAACTTTTATATGTTTTTAGCTATATTTTAACTAAAAAATAGGAAACATGATTGTTGATGCTCTAAGTACATGTAATGTAAGAGTCCACTACTAAATTTAAGTACATGTAATGTAGGTGTCCACTACCAAATTCAAGCCTGGACCGATATTGTCCCCACCTTCAAAGTCTAATATTCTGGGTCGGGTTAGGCCCAATGGACATCCAGAGTGTGAGTGTTTTAACTGAAAAGACATTGGCGCAATTAGTAGGATACCACATATATTTGAACCGTAAATTATTATTAGATTTCTACTATATTGGTTTTACACATCATGACTTGTATCGAGCCAACAACACCTCCCTCACACTTTTACTTATTTATTTGACAGATAAGTGTATTATACTTTCTTCCATTGTGTAACTAGGACTATTGTTAGCATATATGTCCTCGTAGATACACAACTTACATAGACTAAATCCTTCCCCATAAGAGAAGCATTATCTTCTGTGTGTTCCATAGCTAAAAAAGATTTCCATCCAAAATTGGTTATGTTATATGCAATAACACAAACTAAAGAAAATTAGTGCTAAACTAATTCAATAAATTAACCTGAACATCCACGATGTTTGGTCAAAAATAGAAAACCAGAAGTAACTGAAATTCCTTGTGGCACTGGCTTACTAACCTCTCCTTTTATATGACTCTAATTCCGGCACCCTACCGACTCTGAATTCTTTCCGGTAAATCGAAAACTCAAGTGCAGTAAAACATATCATGGCACAACCCAAACACATTGTGTGTTTGAATACTCATAAGTGCTAAAATATGTGGTTCAAATGAGCAACATATATAACATAAGAAAGTTTCTGATAAGCAAATTAAGAAACCAAGAAAACTAAGCCTCAAACAGTTCACAAAACCAGAACATATGCCAATGTTTGATCAATAACAAAAGGCTGCCAAAGACTAAAAAAAGTTCCTTAAAAATGTTCTCTGCTTGTTCAAGCAAAAGAAGGCAGTTGGTAGCCTGCGCGTCCAAGCACAGAAAACATGAGCATCAACCTGTGAACATCCCAGAAAAATCCAATTTCATCGCCAGCCTTCAACTGCCTCCTCCTCACAAATTCTCTGTTCCATTTTTTTATCAAAACATATGTCTTTGAGCTCTTCCAATACTTGAAAGTCAAGTGATGTTGGGAGCTTGTGTTACAATCGTAGATTGTAACTGCAGCTCCCTCTTGGCTTTCAACTCGATTAATAAGTCGAGCACTCCAGTAGGGCAGGAGACTTTTCTTGACCATATGTGTGCTCAGCAGCAGCCTGCTGCTGGTCTTGCTCACATTTTGTCCAACATCGCTTGTGGTCAGCGTCTTTCTAATCTCCCAAACATTGCGAAATGGGCTCTGGTTTGCTGGCACCCTCCACATGCCATGAAGTATCTGATTGTAGCTGCAAACTGTGAGCAGCCTGGAAATCTGGGCAGCCACTGCTCTTCTTTTCAGCTCTTCTTCTATGACATTCTGCATTATTGTACAGATGTTTTCATGTGCTGGGGTAGAAGAAGCTGAGCCTTCTTCCTCTTCTGTTCTGTTCAGTGTGGTCCAAGATGGATCACATAAAGCCAATGTTGTTGAAACTTGGTCTTCATCTTGGTCTTGAAATTGGTCTTGAACTTGGTCTTGTAGTTGTGGCATGGGGGTGGCAAGGGTTAAGTTTGTAGAGAGTTGCACTGCTTCCATTGCTGAAACTGAGAGAAACAACAAGGGTTTATAATTGGCTATTGTTTTTGGGGGAAGACAAACAAACACCTGAGGGCTTCATTTCGATCAGCGGGTAGGTTGTGTGTGTGAGAGAGAAATATATAAACACCTTAATATGTACCATATTGTATTATAGCAAATTTTTTTTTTTACCAAAACAAAAACTATTGACAACTACACACAAGTTTAAAAGAAGAACATAAATTAAAACTCAAGATTAAAATAACTGTAAATATATATTTCTAACAATCCACTTTTATTGAGGGATATTTGAGGGACACCTTGTAGGATTCGTTTCAACGATTTGAATTGTCCATTAAATCTTCATTCAAATATCGTTTTTGCAAAAAAATAGCAAAAATTGGAAGCCATTAAGATATCTAGTTGTAATCAACAGAATCGACGATTCCTGTGGTTCAAGAAAACACTAAAATTAAAACTATCGATTGAGTGGTGAAATGATTTCAGATTAAAGTGATTTTTTTGTAGGGATGATCTTTGGAGGAATATCTAAAACGTGGATGGTTTAGATTGTGAAAATACAATGTAGATAGGCCCCATAAGAGTGTCTCTCAAATAAGCTTATTTGAGGGATCCCTCAACTAAAGTTCTCTAATATTTCTAATATTTTTATTTTAGTAAATGTGTAAGCAGAGACGAACTATCTTTTAGTCTAGGGGTATTTCTTTTTTCAATGTTGGACATTGATAATAGAACAGGGCTAAACTTTGAGCAAGAGCTATATTCCTATACCCATCCATACGAGATGAGCCTTGACCCATGGGGAGAACAAGGGTTGCGGTGGCGAAGGGAGAGGGTCGTATGGTTGGGCTCGGCTTGCGAGATCTAGAGAGAAGGTAGACACGTGTGGGCCATAGCGGTTGGAACCGGGGCTAAAAGAGTAGATCAAAAAATATGTGTGTGAGAGAGAGAGATTAGGTTAAAAAATGTGGGTCATTTAGGAGAAAGAGATTTGGGTGCAAAAAAATTGTGCAATGTGAACGATAATAATTTTGAAACAAGCGAATAAGAAGCCGACACTTGTGTTTATTGCCAACATAGCGACTTTTTAAATCAGTTTTGGCGGTGTATTTCAATTTTGAATATCAAATCTTAAAAAAAATTAAAAATTGAACCAAATGAGACCAGTCATCTGGTTCGGTCTATTTAGCTATTTCTTTTTCTCAGTAAAACCCAAAGCTACTCTTTCGTGTTCAAGAATCAAAATGTGAAGAGGTTAATTATGGACAAGGAGAACAAAATCAAAACAATAATACTCTTTGTAAGGAAAAAAAAATCTATATGTATTATAGTTCTACTACGCCATCAAGCTAATGTGATATTTACTAAAATGATGCTATTTGTTTAAATTTTAGAATAAATTAATAACACGAAAAAGTTACCAACATACCTGAATTGTCGAGAAATGAGATATGGTGCGTTGCCGGAGAAGAGAAAGGAAAGTAATAAAAGGGAGAAGTTTGGGTGCGTCACGAACCAGAGATATATGATCAGAAAGAATACAAATACTTGAATTTCCAAAAAAAAAATAAGCAAATGAAAATAAAAAACAAGAGAAGAGGGATTTTTTTATATAAAAAAACCTAAGAATTATAGAATATTATGTAACTGGCAACCGGAGCACATAGACATGCTATTATGGTGAGACTCTGTGATTCTTGTGGAGGTTACTATAGATATACTGAAAATTCACATAAGGAAACAGACTTTGGAAATCTCTGGATAGAAGCTGACGTGTGATTCACTTCTCTTTAAGTGAAACGAATTTCCAAGCAAAAAAAGAGTGAAATGAATTCTGTAACGGCCTGTTTGGATAATAAAACCTTGGAATTGGGGTGTCAAATCCAAACCTCAGTTGAGGTCATTTCCGTCAAAAGCCTATTTGGTGTTGTGGCCCTAAATTTCGAATTTATTGGAAGAGGTCTTGAGTTCAATTTTCATAAATGACAATTGTTTTATATCTCTATAATCGCAATGTTATAAAATATTTTGAAGGAAATAAAAAAAAGAAAGCAACAACCGTGACCGTGACTGTGACCATCGCCACCAACTTCCCAACAACATCACCGCCACCTTACCACCAACACGCCGCCGCCAAGCCTCCGGCCATCACAACATCATCACATCTGTACTCCCACCACCAACAGCATCACTCTTGTTGATGTTGCCTCCCCCACCACTACTTCTACACACACCACTCATCTACATGACATTTGTTTTATTCAGATTCAATCCCATCTTTAATATGCTATCATTTAGAATTTTTTTTAGTACTCATAAAATTCTTTGTTTTTCTTGACAAAATGTTGGATTTGTTATTAAAAGACGGACTACAGATATGTGTGAATATCACGGTTGATAACATGTTAATAACAAAACGTACCAACATATCATCGATACGTTATTAACAACATGAATTCAAAATTCATCCGTCAAACTCCCTACCCATTACGAAGTAAAAAATCTCATTTCATAAAACAATTTTGAAATTCTCAATTTAGATTACAATTGACATGTTTGACAAAATAATGTTACCTGTGACATTGCACAAAGCCAAAGGTTCGAAGCAAACGATAGGGCTATGGATAAACCAAAAATAAGGATCTCAACAAAAGAAAGGAAAAACACAATTGCGTAAAGCATGGTGATAATGGAATAATATTTGAGTAAAGCTGCCGTTAAAAACTATAATACACACCAAAAAATCAAATACTCCTCACCACACGCTACACCCCATACACCTTCACCTGCAACCGTTCCTAGCCATCAACAACACCCACTGAGGTCATCACTTCCAAATCGATCGGTCACTACCAACGGTACCACGTCATTACCATATATCGCGATGCGCCCTAAACGTCCTTATTTATTAATTAACACTTTAATTTATTTTATTTCTGAGACACTTAACGCACAGACAAAAAACTCTTCTCACTCTAAAAACTCTCTTCCTTGCTCGGTGTCTTTTCAGCTTCTTCGCTTCGCCGTGTTGCGGAGGACAGATAGGCAGACTAACGCTGAGTTTCGAGCTTTTTCTCTAAGCGTCGTCATTTCGGCCTCTGCATACACCACCACACTGTAAGTGATTCATTGTTAGGGTTTTTGCTTCGGTGCCTACTGTTGAGCTGCAAAGAATTGAATGATTCGGAAGGTTTTTTTTTTCATTTTATGTCGTGAATTTATGGGCCTGTGTCCTTTTTTTAGCTCGCGTTGTCTCCGCCATTGGGTTTGAGTAGCTTAAGCTCTGCTTTTTATGGTTTTGTTTAACGAGTCGTAATTTCGAAATTGCTAGAAGTTAATGTTTTTTTTTTTTTGTTTTTGGTGGGAGAGAGTTTTCTTTCACTTGCTAATTTCGTTTGGGTTTGAATATTTTTAAGTTATGCTATTGAATTTGTTGAAATGGGTGATTGAATTGCGTAGATCTGAGCTGAGCAAGTGTGTTTTGGGTTCTTAAGCGTTTTGAGTGTGCTGTTGACATGTGATCGTTAGTATATTATTGATAGCCTCTGTTTGCCCCAAAACTTAACAAATAAAGGTTTAGAAACAAGTCTGTAATGGCAAATTCAGAAATGTGGGAAAACTGTAGCATTTCTTTATTTAGAAATAAAGCTCTTCAAACAAAAATGTAATGGCTTTAGAGTTTGTTGAATTTTTTTTTCCTTTTGCAATTGGAAAGGCAACTTTTTTTTCTTTGGGTCTGGAAAAAGCCAACATTTATAATTGGAATGTGTTATTTTGACAGTAGTTCGTGAATCTGGATTATCATTCTTTATGACTTTGGCAGCTACTGTTCATTCAAATTTATATTTTTATGAGAGATACATTTATGCAAAGTGTTTGTCTATTGCATTTGTTCTTGGCAAGAGCTAATGAAAAAACTATTCTAATATTTATACAGGTCCTTATTGAGTACCATTTCTATTGAGCAGCTCATTTAGGACCCCTTCCTAAATGAGTTAAGGCTATCTGCTGAGTTTTGTTATTCGGAGTCTCCATAGATATGAGCTCTGGATTACTTCTCATTGTTATGAATAGATGAGGTGCATACCAGGTCATTAAGTTGGTCTAAATGTGATAGCTTATCTATAATCAAGGAGAGTAATTTATCTCAGGATTTGCCTACTGTAATTTGTTCATTACATAAGCATGCCTTCTTGGTGGAGGAAGTCTTCATCCAAAGAAGTAAAGAAGAAAGCAAATAAGGAGAGTTTCATTGAAACCATAGCAACCATACACCGAAAACTTAAGAGTTCATCGGAAGAGAAGTTCAATAGTAGATCAGGAAATTCTCGAAGGCCATGCAGCGACACTATTTCAGAAATGGGTTCTCTATCCAGGGCACTGTCACCTGCACCCTCCAAACAAGTATCACGCTGCCAAAGCTTTGCAGAACGGCCTCATGCCCAGCCACTACCCCTCCCTAGGGTGCAACTTTCTAACATTGGACGTACCGACTCTGGCATCAGTGCATCCTCAAAACCAGGATCTGACAGAGGGTCCAATCAATTGTTCTATTTGCCCCTTCCAAGACCTGAATGTGTCTCAAGCAGGGAAGATCCTACTGATGCTGAAGGAGATATAGCTACTGCTTCCATATCTTGTGATAGCTCTACTGATAGTGATGATCCGATTGACTCACGTCTGCTAAGTCCCATGGGATCTGACTATGAAAATGGAAACAGAACAACTTTGAACAGCCCTACCAGGTATGTTTTAATATATATCATTGAGAATGAAGATCTTATTTCAGGTTATGATGTTAGATAACTGTCATATTCACCTGTAAATGCTTCATCTGTGTGTGAGTGCATGCATGTGTGTCCACCCCTGACAAATTTACTTCTATCTTTGCTGAAGTGTAATGCAAAAGGATCAATTCCCTACCGTCGACCAAAAGAACTCAAAAGAGACTGTGAAGCCGGATAATCTTCTGTTCAATACTCAGATTCTGTCTCCATCACCTAAACGGAGACCATCAAGCACACATATGCAGAATATACAAATCCCTTACCATGGTGCTTTCTTTAGTGCTCCAGACAGCTCACTGTCAAGTCCTTCTAGGAGTCCTATGAGAGCATTTGGCTCTGAGCAAGTTAGGAACTCCAATTTCTGGGCAGGGAAGCCTTATCCAGAAATAGCTTCTGCTCACAGCTCTAGTCCAGGTTCAGGTCAAAATTCTGGGCATAATTCAGTCGGAGGGGATCTGTCAGGACAGTTGTTTTGGCAGCACAATAGGTGTAGCCCTGAATGTTCTCCAATACCTAGTCCTAGATTGACCAGTCCTGGCCCCAGCTCCAGAATACAAAGTGGTGCTGTTACCCCTCTGCATCCACGAGCTGGAGGGCCGGCTGCAGAGTCGCCTACAAACCGGCCTGACGATGGGAAGCAGAAAAGCCACCGGTTGCCCCTTCCTCCAATAACAATAACTAATACCTGTCCTTTTTCTCCCGCATATTCAGCTGCAACGACTCCCACGGTTCCACGTAGCCCTAATAGAGCAGAGAATCCAGCAAGTCCTGGTTCACGTTGGAAGAAGGGTCGCCTGCTTGGGAGGGGCACATTTGGACATGTATATCTTGGTTTTAACAGGTTTGTAGCCGAACGCAGCTCTGTTAATTGATTGCAAATTTTACAGTTGTATAATTTCTCAGTATGTATGATATTTAGCAGAGTGTAAGCTGCATGTGGCAGATTGAAATTTTCAAGTATCAGCATTTCAAAATTACAATTTTCCTGTGCTTATCGAATATTAAGCAGACAGTGTTTCTGAACTTAAAATTATGATTTGTTATAGTCCACTTTTGTTGTTGTTAGAAGTACTGCACAACTTCTTTGGAATTTTTGAATGTCTAGTTTGATTCAATTTTTGCTATTCAGTGAAAGCGGTGAGATGTGTGCAATGAAGGAGGTAACTCTGTTTGCAGATGATGCAAAATCAAAGGAAAGTGCACAGCAACTGGGGCAAGTAAGTTCTATTTGCTAGTCAGTGACTCTGTAGATCTGTTAGAAATTCCAGTGGTGCAAAGAATAGAATATTTCTTAGTAAATTTTCAATACAAGCTTTACATATTTTTTGTGTTCCTTTATTGAATGCACAATTCTTCTTTTATACAATTCACGTGGCATATACTTGTGCATTGTGTTTTGTAGGAAATTGCTTTGCTAAGTCGCTTACGGCATCCAAATATAGTACAGTATTATGGATCTGAGACAGTAAGTCCCTCTTATTACTGTGTAATATCTAAAAAGGTTTTGGTGCCTAGGTCAGTCAAGATTGGCTGTTTACACGTTTGATAGTAACTATTCTTAAATAAGTGTGTTATTCCTGTTGTTGACATGTGGTGGTGTATGCCTGAGCAGGTAGATGACAAACTTTACATATACTTGGAGTATATGTCTGGTGGATCCATTTATAAACTGCTTCAAGAGTATGGTCAGTTTGGTGAAATAGCTATTCGTAGTTATACTCAACAAATCTTGTCAGGGCTTGCATACTTACATGCCAAAAACACTGTCCACCGGTCAGTCACATTATTATTGAAACTTTATTAATCTTATGGGCCATTTGTTGTAATCATTTAGGAATGTCAAGTTTGATTGTTTAGGAATGTCATTTGAACTAATGATAAGCTTATTATGTGCAGGGATATCAAAGGAGCAAATATATTAGTAGATCCCAATGGTCGGGTAAAATTGGCAGATTTTGGGATGGCTAAGCATGTAAGATCATTCATTTGCAAGTTTTCAGCGTAAATACCATTCAATCATTTCTTTTGATTGTCCAGTTAGCATGAAACCTCGATGCTGATAGGTAGCGTTGTAAGAGATCCTATAAGCCAGTGTGTTATGAGAGTGAAAATATGCTTGTTAAGTACTCATTTTGTTGTAACACCATTTTCTACATTTTGTTTTAGATATAGAACACGAGACAACGTTTTTTTTTTAAAAAGGGCTAAATTGCTCCAAGTTGTTTAATGTTTTTTTTCCCCGTCAACCTTGAATCTGAGTGTTCTAATTAATCTTATCTGAATAATTGTAGATAACTGGGCAGTCTTGTCCATTGTCGTTCAAGGGAAGCCCATATTGGATGGCACCCGAGGTCAGGATGGTTCTTTTTTCCACTCTTGCATCACAATTTTTTTTCTGGCTTTGTGGTGACATTATTTACTCAACTGTTTAGGTTATCAAGAATTCGAATGGTTGTAATCTTGCGGTTGATGTATGGAGCCTTGGTTGCACTGTTCTTGAGATGGCCACGACGAAACCACCTTGGAGTCAATATGAAGGGGTTAGTAAAATTTGGATTCATAGACTAGAGTATTACAAAATAGTCTAATGCTATACATTTCTCATTGACAGTTCTTGCATGACAAAAATTCCTTGACCTGGTTCTTGTGTTTGTGCTTCAAAGGTTGCTGCTATGTTTAAGATTGGAAACAGTAAGGAACTTCCTGGAATTCCTGATCATCTGTCAGATGATGGGAAGGACTTTATTAGGCTGTGTTTGCAACGTAACCCACTGAATCGTCCTACAGCTGCTCAGCTTTTGGAGCATCCTTTTGTTAAAAATGTTGCTCCATTGGAAAGAACCATTTTGAGTGCAGAACTTTCCGAAGGACCTCCTGCAGTGAGATCTATGGTATAGAACCTAAACCAATCGCCCCAACAAATTTGATTTCTATGCCATTAAACTGCATATATGTGACTATTGCATTTACTATTTTTCAGATTTGTTGAATTTATGGCAACCAGATATTAAGTTTTCACTTTTTATACTAAGTATAGAATACCTCATGATAGGCATCTAAAAGACAAGGGCTTTAATATCATGAGAATTTTATGGCTTTATGTAATTGCTGTATTTGTATGTAACTAAAAAGATTCACAATGTTTCCCATCCCTTCATATTGTTCTTCTGTGATTGTACATCGTATAAATATAAACATGCTCTGCTGACACTGGACATGAAAAGGCTTTTCCAGATCTTAAAATCTACACAAAAATAACACGTTTTTTAATCTCCATATGTTGGATATGCTGTGGGAAACAGAAATTATGGTTCCGTGTATTCATGTGGACAACCAGCTATGCTATTTGGGGCCTAATATTTTATGTCAATTTATGCTGGCATATTTGGGGTAGAACATTAAAAAGTTTATCTTTTGTCTGCTTTATCAGTTGCAGCTTTCATTCTTTTCCTTTTTAAAATATTCTTTTAGGCCTTTGGACACGGGAGAAATCATTCTAACTTGGACTCAGAAGGAATGGGCATACATCAGTCCAGAGGCTCAAAAACTGCCTCGGCATCAAGGTATATCTTCCTTCTCCTCTCTCAGTTATATTTTTATTATGTGTAGATGAGTGGTTAAATTTGATGGCCAAATCATCATGTTATTATGAATACCTGGTTTTTATCTTGATGTTGCTTCCAACTCATTTACCCACAGAATAGCAGTTAAGCTTATTAAACACAGGAATTTTGTACTTTTGAATTAAAGAATGCTCAATATATGCTTAAACCCTTCATCTAAAGAAGGGCAATGACAATACCATCGCACCCCATACAGAAGTAAATGTTAGGAAACTCGTTAGTTGATATTAATGCCACCTCGGGATATGAGGACTGATTTGTCTACTAGTTATTTCTCAATGTTCCATTAAAATTTTAACCTTTCCCTTTCCTTTCTGGTTTTCAGTGATGCCCATACACCAAGAAACGTATCGTGCCCTGTTTCTCCTATTGGAAGTCCGCTTCTACATTCTAGATCACCACAACATTTCAGCGGAAGGATGTCTCCCTCTCCCATATCTAGCCCTCGTACCACATCTGGCTCATCTACACCTCTCACTGGTGGCAGCGGTGCAATTCCTTCTCAACACTTGAAGCAGCCAACAACCTACTTACATGAAGGCATGGGGAAGAGCCATAGATCTCAGAACTGTAGTTTCTATACAAATGGCAGCATTCCATACCATGAGCCAAAGCCAGACCTATTTCGAGGGATTCCACAAGCCTCTCATGCTTTCTTGGATATAATTTCATCTGATAATGGTGCACTGGGAGACCAGATAGGGAATCCTGTTCCCAGGGACCCCCAGGAGTTATTTGATGTGCAGTCCATTTTGGCTGATCGTGTGTCTCAACAGCTCTTAAGGGATCATTTAAAGCTGAATCCTTCCATGGACCTTAATCTTCGCTAGTGGTTTATCAAAGCAGTTATATAGAATGGGTGCATGATCTCTGGCGTATTGGCATTGCTGAAAAGTCCATTTTGTACTGTAAGAATCAACAACTTGACAAATGATGCTTTTGGATCTTCTGATACCCTGATTGCCAGAAGAGAAACATGATATGAAAGGCCTCAATGCTCAGTCATGTTCCAGTGGTAAGCAGTACTTTGGCAGAAGAGGCTTCTTAAGCTATATTGTCCTATGGTAGTGGTTGAACCGTTGAAGTCTTCCCTTTGCGGGAGTCGAAGGCGGTCATTGGAGATCCAGCTTTTGTTAATTCCTTGTAAAGATAACGTTTCTGCTGCTGTAAAAAAGGTGTACATTTTGTTGCTCCTTGGGGAAAAAGAAAAAGAAAAAAGGAAAAAGAGGCTCTCAGATTCCGTATTTGAACTCGACCATTTTTTGGTTATTTTGTTTTTCCGGGAGAAAAGAGGGTGGTTGAGATGGCACAAATTATTGTACAGTGGGGGTTGGGAATTAAATTGGAGTTGAGATTTTGTGAAGATTGTTGTTGAACCTGTATCAGTTTATGGCATTGGCACCTCAGTCCGGTTCTTAAGATGGGATGGGCTGTGCGGCCTTATACTGTTGCATCTGAATATACTTGCATCAAATAGAAGAAATCTAATTCCTCCTGTATCTCTCTCTTTAGATATCTTCTGCTGATGACCTAATTTATTGACTATTGATGAAGAATAAGCAAAAATTTCAGTAAGGTCCTTGGATATAATGTTTTTATAAAGATAGTTCAAATCGGGTATTTTTAGAAACCCCTTTAGAATGCCATAAGGACTCAAAACAATCCCTAGATTGAAGATCATAAATTACAAATATGGTACAAATGTGAAGTAGTTTGAGACCAGCATTTGATTATAGTTTGCAAGTTGGCAATTGATTTCATAACGAACAGTGCAGAAAACCCACAACATTAACCAGCAAGGATTAAGATGCCCTACTACTTGGCATCGGTCAAACTCAAGCTAAAATCCCAGAGCCTGGTAGCCAAATCTACATCTTTTGCCTGAGAGCTCGGTTTGGCAATGTTACAGTCTGAAAAGTATACGCCGCCTACTCCCTTAACTTGTGGATGGAGTGCTGCAAAGCATGTCGTTGCCGCTCCCTGCAGGACCATGTTTTTATAAATTAAAACGATTTGATCAAATTGTAGACCGCATCTCTGATAGAGTGAGATTCACAAACATGGTCCATGTAGCATTAGTATTTAGTACCCAAAAAAAAAAATCATACGCTGCATATATTGTGAAAGGTGGAAGTACCTGTTGGATAGTTTTAGAGAAAAATATACCCAGCACACTGAAGATACCTGTGTGAAGCCAATCCAGTGAAAATGTGAGTTGTTAAGTGGAAAACCAGACAAATAATCAGTGCCATGAGCTTTTTTTATGAGCTGATATGAAAAGATGACCATAGTTTTCACTGAAGGGAACTTTCCTATTATAAAAATGACGCTGGTAAAGCACAGAAGATGAAGCATACATTGTAAAAAGCTATCATGGCGCGTAATATTCGTTCCTATTGCTCCAGGATGTAGAGAATTAGCTGTTATCTCTACCCCTTCTTCCTGTTCAGTTGAAATTTCAAACATAAGTTACCAAGCCAACCAAGAAATGCATATCAAATCTGAAGTGTATATTAAAACGTTCAATACCTTGAGAAGCCTTGTAAGCTCATTGGCATGTAGGATGTTAGCAAGCTTGGATTGCGCATAATTGTAGTATCTGTTGTACCTGGAAAATAGCAAGCAAAAGGGGCAGATTTGTTGACATATTTACCCTAAACAGACACCTAACACATTAAATCAGTATACCTAAAGAAGATTTACCCTGATTCATCGTTGATTTTATCGAAACGAATTCCTTCACGGTAACCATATGGATGAAGTAGTGATGATACATTAACAATTCTCCCCTCTATGTTGCTTTCTCGTGATGTGCTTTTCATGGTCTCCAACAGAAGATTGGTGAGAAGAAAATGGCCTGCACATTGGATGGTATAAGTAACAAATGAATTGACAAAAGCAACTTGTGAAAAACTGATCTCTTTTCTGATAGTTTAGACTTCAAAACAATTGTTAGGTTTCAAACCTAAATGGTTGGTTGCAAACAGCAGCTCTATGCTGTCTTGAGAAAGCTTGAATGGAGATGCTCCTACCCCTGCATTGTTACTTCCAACAAACAAGAGAGTGTCTTACTTCTTATTGTCATAATATATATAATAATCAAGTGTGAATTATGGCTGTATGAGCTTTCAAATGCATGTCAGCTTGACAAAAATATGTTAGATCTAATTTTGTAGCAGCATGAGCTTTTGAGGTCCGGTGGATGTCTAACATGGTACAAGAACTCTGGTGTTAGATATGGTCAGTTCGAAACCGTCCCCTATCTCCACTTATCACTTATCGTGTTAACTTGCGGGGTGGGACAAGTTTGATTCTCCACTTTGGGCTCATCTGATATGCTGTGCTGCAGGGTACTGGACTGTACTGTATTGTGCAGAGCATTTATGACAACTTTAGCTTTGTATAACTTTGGAAAGTACAAACACGATCCAATTCAATCTAGGACAATAAGGCCACGTTTGACAAAAGGGGTAAATTGAGGAAAATAATTAGAAACCAGAAGCATAGCCAGTAATAAAAATGCAAATTGCTGATCTCACATAAGAATGTTCAATGGAAGGCCGGAGGAGTTAAAATCTGCTGCAAATTTTCTTACAGATGCCAACAAGCTCAGGTCCAACTCCATGACATCAATCTTAGCGTTGGAGATTTCTTCAAGGATTGCTTCTTTGACTTTGGCCCCAGCATCCATGTTCCTTATTGCCATAACAACATGAACACCACGCAACGCAAGAACACGTGATGTCTCTGCACCGATACCACTTGAGGCTCCTGAAATTAAACAAAGTTTTTACACAGAAATGTTTGAAAACATTGCTTTGAGAAACACAGAGGAAGGCTCATTCACATGTAAACAATGGAGATGTCCAAATCCAAAGGCTAAAAAGCTACATCTCCATGTAATTCAGAAGAGCTTATGAAAGAAACCATCTTAATCTGATTTGGCCTCAGAGTAACATTTGATCATCCAAGAAACTAACAAGAGTTTTTTCCCATGTTTACCTGGGAAGTTGCTCCAGTGACATACTAAATCATATTAAATCCTATAATTTATCACATAAACAAATAAAAAAAATAACAGAAATACCTGACAATACAGTAAGAGAAAATTTTATCACATATATGAAGCTTAAAATAGAGCTTGACCTGTAACAATGGCAGTCAGACCAGTTCCATCAATCCCTTCAGTAACTTCCTCTGCTGTAGAAGAGGGAGAAAACCCAGAAGGTCCTTTCCTGCTGAATATCCCCATTAATTCTGCAGATGATAATGAACTTGCAAGTTACAAAACAAAGAAAATGCTACCAAAACTAGCGAAAATAATTTTTTATTTATTTAATATATATATATATATTTTTTTTTTTTCTTCCTAGGTGTCAAAACATTGTAGTCCTTTTCTTAAAATATTGGCAACGAGAGTAACAGCCAATGTCAAGACAAGGCTATGCTAGAGGTGCCCCATTGATGATAGATACCAAGTTGACAACTGTTTGCTTGCTGTTGGCCCATGTATCTCCCCTACGTGGCAATTTTGTTTGGGATTGTAATCAGCAATGTCGTTTTTGATGCGGCTGTCATACTAGAATGCAATATGTTGGCTATTTTTGATTGTCCATGAGCAAATATATGTTCAAATTTGCAGCTCTATCGAGTCCAAGTCAGTTCTTACGAGTCTCGCCCCTCTAGATGGAATTTGTGAGACACAATATGTTAAACTGTTGTCCAAGTAATAAGTCGAGTCCCTGCTTTTAAGCTATAGGGAATTTGACAACATTTTAATAAATAGATCGTGTTAAACATCTTAAACCATAAACCACATATTGCTTCTTGACCATGTTGAAAGCTGTTTACTTTGTAGTTCCATTAATGTTGTCTATGTGCTCCAGTTTCTAGACTGGTCTTAAATTACAAATAAGGAACAAATGGGAACTTTTTATAGTCTGAGTTCAGCATTTGGTTACAGTTTGAGATTTGGAGGTTTGATTTCATAACGAACAGTGCAACCAGCAAATATTAAAACATCCTACTTCTTGGGATTGGTCAAACTCAAGCTACAATCCCAGAGTCTCCTAGCCATATCCGCATCTTTTGCCTGAGAGCTCCGTTTGGCAATCTTACAGTCCGAAAAGTATTCGCCGCCTACTCCCTTAACTTGTGGATTGAGTGCCACAAAGCATGTGGTTGCCGCACCCTGCATGACCATTTTCATTGAGATAGTTCAAGGGCAGCTGCTATACAATGTGAATATATAGTACAAACACAAGATTCTCTATCTAGAAAATCAAATAAAATCATATGATTTAATATGTTGTGGAACGTCAAGAAGTACCTGCTGAACAGTTTTAGAGATAAACAAACACACCACAGTAAAAACACCTGTCAGGCCAATGAAAAAAGTGAGTTTATCAGTGAAAAATCAGACAAATACTCAGCGTCAAGAACTTTGATTATGAGCTAATATGAAAAGTGATGCATTTAGTCTTGACTGCAGGGGATTTTACAGTAGAAATAATTTTCACTGGTAAAGTAGAGAAGATGAAGCTTACACCGTAGGAAGCTATCATGGCGGGTAATATTCGTGAGAATTGCTCCGGGATGAACAGAATTAGCCGTTATCTCTACCCCTTCTTCCTGTTTAGTTGATGTTTCAAAAATAAGTTACCAAGTCAACCAAGAAGATATGGATACATGCAATATATTTCCATAGAAATTAGGCATAAATGATGGGATGTCCTTAAAATGTTCAATACCTTCAGACACCGGGAAAGCTCATTAGCATGTAGGATGTTAGCAAGTTTGGATTGTGCATAAGCACAATGCCTGTTGTATCTGTATATTAGCAAGTAAAAGGGTCAGATTGTTGACAAATATTTATCCAAACAGACATCTCAAAATGTTAAAAACAGGTATGAACATATATAATCTGCATATCCTGCAGAAGATTTACGTGGGTTCATCATTAAGTTTATCAAAACGAATTCCTTCACGGTATCCGTAATGATGGCTCAGTGATGATACGTTCACGATTCTCCCCTCTGTGTTGCTTTCTCGCGATGTGCTTTTCATGGTCTCCAACAAAAGATTTGTGAGAAGAAAATGACCTGCACATTTTATGGTTCAAGAAACAAATAGATGGGTAAAAGAAACTTGTATGAAACTGATCAGTGGGCAGGCTACAGTTCAAAGCAATTTCTAGGTAACAAACCTAAATGATTCGTTGCGAACTGGAGTTCTATACGGTCTTGAGAAAGTTTGAACGGTGTCACTCCTATCCCTGCATTGTTACTTCCAATAAAGAAGAGATTGTATTACTTCTTATTGCCATAGTATGAAATAAAGACGTATTAGCTTCATATAATAAAGTAAATATGTAACAAACCACACACAACAAACAGAAGGAAACTGGCATTTGCTTATCTTACATAAGGATGTTCAATGGAAGGCCTGAGGAACGATAATCTGCTGCAAATTTTCTTACAGATGTGAATGAGCTGAGGTCTAACTCCCTGACATCAATTCTAGCATTGGGAATTTCTTTAAGGATTACTTCTTTGACATTCGCCCCAGCATCGGTGTTCCTTACTGCCATAACTACATGGACACCGCGCAATGCAAGAACACGCGCTGTCTCTACACCAATACCACTGGAGGCTCCTGAAATTGAACAACCTTACCTTGAGAAACACACAGAGGAAGGCTCATTGACATGAAAATTAAGAAACAAAACTGAAGGGTCTTGCTATACTTGCTGTACATATATGAGAAATAATAGACATCTTATATCATTGAAGAGAACTTATAGAAGAAGCCATCTTAGTTTCATGCATGTTTTCTTGGTCAACAGCTTAATTTCATTTAGATTTGGAATGATAAATGATCATCCAAGAAACTAAGAAAAGTACTTGAATATAAAATTAAAAATACAAAACCCATTGGAACTCAGTATGTATATATCAAAGAATTACTAAAAGCTAGTCCAGATCACTGATCTTCATCATTTTTCCATTTTTACAAGGGAAAATCCTTTATCATATTTTTATAAAAAAAATATTTCATATATGAAGCTTAAAAAATAGAGCATGATGACCTGTAACAATTGCAGTAAGACCAGTTCCATCAATCCCTTCAGTAACTTCCTCTGCTGTTGAAGAGGCAGAGAACCCAGATTGTTGTTTCTTGATAAAAATCCCCATGTAAGTTGCAGATGATAATGTGAAGTTACAAAGAAGGCTAACAAAAGCAACATAACATCGGATTTCTCTGATTAAAATATAGGCAATGTGAGGAAAAGGCCATGCTTGGGGTGTCCCAGCAATGATGCATTATAGATACCAATTGACTTGAGGGATCAGATGACCAAAACATGAAAGACTTTTGGGATTATAGTAAGTAATGACGTTTCTGATGTTAATATTATATACAACGATGTCGTTTGGAACACATTGTTGTTGACCAAATGCCAAATCAGAAGTTTTGTCAACAGGTTGTTTTGGTAACAATAACACTAGACTCACTTGTTCGATAATACTACTTCTATAGTGGTTAAATTTGACAACAAATAAAGTCAAAAATTTAGACCAACTTTTCTTTTGCCCCAGAAGATTTTTTTAAAAATAAAAAATAAAAAAAATGGTAGAGCCGCGCGGCTATAATTGGGTTTTTCGTAATTTAAAAAAAGTATCGCCACCCGGCTTTACTTGTTTACACGTGGCGCTTAGGTGCTAGGCCGGTTTTTTTAATATATATAAATAGTATAGCCGAACGGCTATACTCGTTTTTAAGCTCTGCTTGTTTTACACGTGGCGTGTCCTTTTTTGTTTTTTAAAATAGTATAGCCGAGCGGCGATACCGGATTTTCCTTATTTTTTTAAAAATCGTATAGCCGTCCGGCTATACTCGTTTCCCCTAATTGTTTTAAAACATAGTATAGCCGAACGGCCATACTGTTTGACACATGGCGCCTAGGCGCTAGGTGGGCCTTTTTTTTTTAATATATATAAATAGTATACCTGAACAGCTATACTTAATTTTTTTATTTGTTTTAAAAATAGTATAGCCGATCGGCTATACCATTTTTTCCTAATATAGCCGCCCGGCTATACGCTTTTTTTTTTAATAATAGTATACACTTTATATTTTTTTCCCCCATTTTAGTTTATCGATCAGAGTAGTTTTGAGGTGCCAAGGAGTCCCTTTCTTTAAAACCCTTCCCTTTCTCTGAACCTCCGTAGTTGAGGTGCCAAGGAGTGGCAGGCATCATAGTTGAACCTCTTCCCTTTCTTCTCTGAACCTCCATTGTTAGAGCGACTCCACCGAGGCCACTGAGCCTCGGGCTAGGGGAAAAAAAACGAAAAGTCGTTTCAGGGACAGCCCAACCTCGGGCAAGACATGGGGCCTACCAAGTCGGGTTGGCCCGAAGGCTAGTTCACTCGAGGTCCAAAACGCGGCCCGACGTCATGCGTGCTACGGTGGCCTTCTGATCCGGTGCTACAAGATCGCTACATGCCGCTAAAGTCCAAGTGTCGCGCTTTGAGCTCTCCGATCAGATTTTTTTTCTCCAATTCAATGGCAGCCAATTTTTGTGCAATAAAAAAATGAAAAAAATCAATTTTTTTTTTTAAATACCAAAAAATTACTGATTTTTTTTTTTTAATAAATACCAAAATTTTATCCGATTGAGATATGAATTTTATAATAAATATTGACACGTACGAACCCAAAAATCTTATCCGAAAATATTATCCAAATTAATTGTTTAGGTAAACAAATTTGTGAAAAAAACAAAAAAATGAATAGTAATTGCCCTTTGTCATGACAATGGGTGGAAACACACAATACTATTTGCAAGGGCAACCACTATTCACGTGAATAGTGGCTGCCCTAGCTCCCTTACCATGGCAAGGGCAAACGGGTGGAGTTGCTCTTATGCCGACACTAAATAACAAAATCCAACCAAGCATGAAAGGGCTGCTTCGTTCACTAATGAATTCTCAATCTGCAAGAATAAGCGAATTCCCAGCATTACAAATAACAAACCTGTGCGTGATTGTAATTCAACTAACTGATTGATACAAACAAGATAATGAAAACCTAGGGAAATTCGACTTCTCCGGTTCTTTTCTTCGGGCTTGCCCAACGGGGCATATGAATTTGTAAATTCCATGAAAGCCCAAACAAACCCTCAATATAAATTTGAGAACCCATAAAATTACTTTACCACCAAGAAACCACACTATAAGCATCTGACTGACAGAAACCAACCCAACAAGGAAACGCAACGCAAGTTTCCTAATTGAAAAGGGTAACAAAATGTACTTATAAATAATACCCACACATCTTGCTCTTATTGGCAATTTCATTCCAAGCATTGAAGCCCGTTTCTCCCCCAACCCAACACTAGAATTCATCAATTGATTGTTTTGTAGTTTGATTTATTTTCTTCTCTTAATTTCAACATTAACAATGGAGGAAGAAGCTAGTACCAGTGCAAACCATTGCCCACTACCAGGCCAAGTTTCCACTGCTCTCACTTTGTGTGATCCAACTTGGAATTACAACACAAACCAGAGAAAAGCAGAGGAATTAGACCCTGCTCCTCTCAAATTTTCTGCATTCCCTCCTATTCCAAAACACAAGAAAATATCGAGTACGAATCATATGAACAAGGAATTAAAGAAAAAGAAAAGAAACCAAGTTGTGCCAGAAACTACGCTGAGTCCACAGCCTCAGGATCAGGGGCCTTGGAAACTGCAGGAAGAAGCTGGCTGTAAGCGACCTTAGAAACTGCTCAAGGCTACTGATGCCAAAAAAATCGGTCATCGAACATGTTCTGCAGTACTTGGATGACAAGTTTGCCAAAAGGGTTATGAGTGGAGAGGGCATAGGAGTTATAGTTGAAGGCAAAATGGGTAAATCTCAACGTTATTATAATCCAGCATGTGATTACAGTTTGCAGTTTGACAATTTGATTTCAGTGCAGAAAAAAGCCAGCTACAACATGACCCAGAAAATATTAGAACACCATACTACTTGGCATTTGTCAAACTCAAACTAAAATCCCATAGTCTGGTTGCCAAATCTGCGTCTTTTGCCTGAGAGCTCGGTTTGGCGATGTTACAGTCCACGAAGTATTTGCCGCCTACTCCCTTAAGCTGTGGATGGAGTGCCACAAAGCATGTGGTTGCCGCACCCTGCATGACCATGTTCAATGACATAATTAGTTTCATATAATATGAATGCCCAAAAAAGATTTTGTATCAAACGAAAGAGAAATATCATCTCTTGTGGAACATAAAGATGTACCTGCTGAACAGTTTTAGAGATAAATATGCCCAGCACCTTAAGAATACCTGTGTCAAGCCAAAGAAAATGTGAGTTGATCAGTGGAAAACCAGAGAATACTGCTGCACTGTCAACAACATGAAAGGAGATGTATCCATGTGGTACAGCAGATGAAGCTTACACTTTAAAAAGCCATCATAGCAACACGAAAAGTTGCCCTTAAAAAATGGAAAAAGTTTACTTGACAAATCCCTAAATTTATGTCTATTTAGATCCATTTGAAATTAGAACACTAAAAAACGACAGACATTATTGATTTCATTCCTGCATTGCATCATCTTCTGCCTGCTGGACCAAGTTTCAATCTTAAGCAGAAGCACTAATAAATTTCCTAGCAAGCTCTTCCTGCACATTATCAATCGTAAGCCAAGCACCGGATCCAGATTCAGAATGCTTCTTTTCTATTAGCTGAGTTCCATCAGCTTCACTGTCTCCACCAGCTTCTTCTCACTACTTGGATGCAGGTAATGAGAAAACTATATCCCAATCCCTTCTCAAGCATTCCTCTACCTTCATCATGTAACTGTCCTCCAAAATCCATCTTGATAATTTACTAGAATTGTAATCACGAGTACCGGTTAGCATGTATCCTTCAAAAAATAGTATAGCCGGGCGGCTATACTTGGTTATTTCCTAATTTGTTTTTTAAATCGTACAGCAGCGCGGCTATACTCGTTTTTCCTTAAATTTTTTTTAAAAAACAGGATAGCCGCCCGGCTTTACTGTTTTGACACTTGGCCCCTAGGCCCTAGGCGGGTTTTTTAATATATAAATAGTATAGCCGGTCAGCTATACTCGTTTATCCTAATTCCTCATTTTGACGAATATGTTGATAATAATACTCCTTTTATATATAGTTCCTGCTAATGTTGTCGGTATGAACCAGTCTCTAGTCCAACTAGCTTTAAATGACAAAATGGGTAAATCTCAATGTTATTATAATCCAGTATGTGATTACAGTTTGCAGTTTGGCAATTTGATCCTAACGAACAGTGCAGAAAAGAGCCAGCTACAACATGACCCAGAAAATATTAGAACACCATACTACTGGCTCTTTTGTGTAATATGGTCACACAGTGCATTTGTCAAACTCAAACTAAAATCCCATAGTCTGGTTGCCAAATCTGCGTCTTTTGCCTGAGAACTCGGTTTGGCGATGTTACAGTCCACGAAGTATTTGCCGCCTACTCCCTTAAGCTGTGGATGGAGTGCCACAAAGCATGTGGTTGCCGCACCCTGCATGACCATGTTCAATGACATAATTAGTTTCATATAATATGAATGCCCAAAAAAGATTTTGTATCAAACGAAAGAGAAATATCATCTCTTGTGGAACATAAAGATGTACCTGCTGAACAGTTTTAGAGATAAATATGCCCAGCACCTTAAGAATACCTGTGTCAAGCCAAAGAAAATGTGAGTTGATCTGTGGAAAACCAGAGAATACTGCTGCACTGTCAACAACATGAAAGGAGATGTATCCATGTGGTACAGCAGATGAAGCTTACACTTTAAAAAGCCATCATAGCGCATAAGATTTGTGAGAATTGTTCCCGGATGGAGAGAATTAGCTGTTACCTCTGGCCCTTCTTCCTGTTTAGTTAACATTCCGAAAATAAGTTACGATGCCAACCAAGAAGGGGAAATCGTTGATGACCTTAAGAAACTCAATACCTTCAGACGTCTTGTAAGCTCATTAGCATGCAATATGTTAGCAAGCTTGGACTGTCCATAAGCATAATATCTGTGGTATCTGTATAGCAAGTCAAAACGGCAGATTGTTGATCATGTGTTTATATACACAAACACCTCATTAGCCTAAAGACGATTTTTCAAAAGGGTGCTGCCACAGTTTTACCTTGATTCATCATTAATTTTATCGAAACAAAACCCTTCACGGTACCCGTATCGATGGCCTAGTGATGATACATTAACAATTCTCCCCTCTGTTTTCCTTTCTCGCGATGTGCTTTTCATGGTCTCCAACAAAAGATCTGTGAGGAAAATGACCTGCACATTGGATGGTTCGAGTAAAAGTTAATAACTCAACAAAAGCGACTCGTAGAAAACTGAATCCGTTATACTACAGGACAGACTTCAAAGAAAATTTTAGGCAGACACACCTAAATGGTTAGTTGCAAAATGGAGCTCTATGTTGTCTTGAGAAAGCTTGAATGGAGTTGCCATAATGCCTGCATTGTTACTTCCAACAAAGAAGAGAGTGCAATACTACAAATGAGTGCGTGTATGGTGCTGGGAGAGCTGTCATTTTCTTAATTTCCATGAGAAAACCATAAGCACATACAACCCAAGAAAGAAGGAAATTTAAGAATTTTCTTATCTTTCATAAGTATGTTCAATAGAAGGTCCAAGTATTTAAAATCTGCTGCAAATTTTCTTACAGATGCCAATGAGCTGAGGTCTAACTCCATGACATCAATTTTAGCCTCTGGGATTTCTTTAAGAATTGCTTCTTTGACGTTCGTCCCAGCATCCTTGTTCCTTACTGCCATAACCACATGGACACCACGCAACGCAAGAACACGTGATGTCTCTACGCCAATACCACTTGAAGCTCCTGAAATTAAACAAAGTTTATGATAAAAAATAAACAGCTAAGACCAGAGAAAGACTCATTGACATGTTAGATGTCAAATAGGCTGGAGAGCAGCTAAGACCATATTGTTATATGTATCCTATAGGAAGCTTAAAATAGAGCATGACCTGTAACAATGGCGGTAAGACCAGTTGCATCAATCCCTTCAGCGACTTCCTCTGCTGTGGAAGAAGCAGAGAACCCAGATGCTCCTTTCTTGCTAAATATCCCACCCATTAATTTTGCAGATAATGAAGTTACAAGTTACAGCACAGAGACCATCTATCAAATGCAATTTGAATACATTGCTCCAAATGTTAATAAGAGGCATACAGCACAAGGCCTACTGTTTTGATTGCTGCTGGTCCTGTCTTACATGGCAACATTTCTGGGAATTGTAATTAGCAATAATGCTTGTCATGTTGCTCCTCTAATATACAACACACACCAAAATCAGAGGAAAAGACAAAGCAATGGCTCTTTTAAAATGGTGATTTGTAATCACAATGACGTTTGTGATGTTGCTCTTATATGTATATATGTGGAACAGAGTCCTTTGGATTGAAGTGCTTTGGAAATAGTTGATAAACCATATACATTCATGACAAATATAAGAACCATAACCCATGTTTTTCATTATAGGAAAAAAAAAAAAAACACAGTTCATAGTTTCAGGAAGGGCCAAGGATAAGTCCCGACATAGCCTATATATGTTTTACATGGTCATTCAACGTCTTAATAGGAAAAAAAAAAGTTCATAATTTTAGGAAGGGCCAAGGATAAGTCCCCTGACATAGCCTACATATGTTTTACATGGTCATTCAACGTCTAAGCTTCTACTCAAGTCTCAAACTTGGTAAAAGGGACATTGACATTGACTTGCAATTTACAACAGAGTTTTGTTCCTGGTTACTTTGGATCCGTCAGGCTCAAACTGAAATCCCATAGCTTCTTTGCCAGTTCTGGATCTTTAGCCTGAGAGGTTGGATTGGCTTTGTTGCTGTCCATAAAATATTCGCCGCTGACACCCTTAACTTGCGGATGCAACGCCACGTAGCATTCAGTTGCTGCTCCCTGCAGTTATGTGAAGTATATTAAAAAGACAACTAACATGCAGTGAAGCTGCTTGAGCATATCTTAATAGGACTGGGAGATAGACATCAAAATATGAGTTTGCTGAGTGTATCAGATTCGTAACATACCTGCTGAACATTTTTAAGCATCAATCTACCGAGTGTGCTGGCAATGACTGCATTAAACCAAAACAATAAATATCAAGACACGAATCCACACAAATACAGGAAACGGTGAAATTTAAAAAAAGGAACGGGCAAGGCGAGAGGGTTGTGAACACATAATGAATATCTGAATATTACTCAACTTAGAATGCATGAACTTAATCACCTTATCCAAAACACAATGAGCATCTTTGTCAATAGACCAAAAAATCCAACTACATGATCAAGGAGAACGAATATTTGCAATGGTTCAAAAGTTTACCATTAATATAACTGTGGTAGCGTAGAAGATTGGTAGCAATTGATCCAGGATGAAGGGAATTAGCAGTTATAGCAACTCCTTCTTCCTGTTAAACAAGACTGGATTTTAAAAGATTATTGAAAAAAAAAAATTTGAAACACAAACAAAAGATTAGAATTTCCCATCCATGATGGCATGGCTTTGGAAGTACGGACTGCTTAAGAATGTTGAAAACACCAATGATGTAAAAGCTACACTCTCTGCCCTATTGCTCTTTTCAACTGTTTCTCTTTTGAAGATAGTAAAAATAACCATATGGAATATTTGCTACTACAATGAACATTTGAGACAAAATTATGTAAGCATCTCCGGAAAAAAGAAAATACTTGCACACTGAAATTAGACTGTCATTCTTTTCTCTTCTATTGACCAAAAGAAACATGAACAAAGCCCAAGGGCCTGCACATGCTAAAACATTTAAGTCACATTTATCTCAAGGAACTTAACACATTAATGCTTAACCAAAAGTCTTATCTACGCTATTATTTAAGGGTTCCATATTCTAGGAGCCCAAACTATGTGACTGAATAAGTCTTCCTCTATCTGTTGCAGGTCGAGAACTCCTTACAATTGACCAAGAAAAAATATAATCAGATAAATGATTTATATCATCAAATTCACTGGCGATCATGTTTATGATCCAATATGAGTTGATACCTTCAAGCGCTTTGTGAGCTCATTAGCATGCAATATGTTGGCTAGCTTTGATTGTCCATAAGCGTATATACTGCTGTATCTGTGAATTTTCAAGTAATAAAATATAAGTAAAGAGAAGTATTAATTGACAAAATTTGATACATTGCAAACCATAAAACCATATATTATTGCATTATTGCAGCAGCACATAGTGACAAAATTCATAAAATGACCCTGTCAAACTATTACCCTGATTCATCATTAATCTTATCAAAACGAATCCCCTCACTATATGCAAATCGGTGAGCCTCTGATGATAAGTTCACAATTCTTCCCTCTTTTTTGCTCTCCCTTGTTGTCTTCTTCATGGTCTCCAATAGAAGGTTGGTCAAAAGAAAATGGCCTGTAAAAGAATGGTAAGAACTCTAAGATTCCAATTCTATAAAGACCATATAACAGGCCATTTCAAATTCTCAAGAGAAACATCAAAAGAATTTCATGTTTCAAATACCTAAATGGTTGGTTGCAAACTGCAGTTCAATGTTGTCTTGGGAAAGCATGAAAGGAGTTGCCATAACCCCTGCATTATTACTTCAAACAAACAGAGAGGATAAATTATAACTCCGTAATGTTAATAATAACACCAATAGGAGAACATTGTACAAAAATATGAACTTATTGTTTTTCCTTCTTTCTTTTCCCACTCTTGGGACCAAACACCATTCCAAAATAAAGAATGAAGCAGCAATAACAACCATTGTCACAATGATATCATACAACACTAAGTGAGCATGCAAACACACACGAACACATGCAAGCACATGTAACCAATTGCAACAAGAGACGAGAGATTCAAATGAGCACAAGCAAATGTGACATAAATAATTACAACGGTCCAATTCAGATGTCTTACATCAGGATATTCAATGGAAGACCAGAGGAGTTATATTCCGATGCAAATTTTCTTACTGATGCCATTGAGCTGAGATCTAGTTCCATGACATTGATGTTGGCAGTGGGGATTTCCTTAAGTATTGCTGTTCTCACATCCCTACCAGCCTCTGTATTTCTTACTGCCATGATGACATGAACACAACGCAAGGCTAGAACACGTGTTGTCTCCAGACCAAGACCACTTGATGCTCCTGGAATTAAATAAGTATAAGAACTTGAAAAAGGCCAAATCTGCAAATCTCACCAATTATCAAGCGAAAAAGCAATTCAGAATTTCAATGGCTGGATTTTCAGATGAATGATTTTTGTAATTGTGGCAATAAGTTCACAGGAAAACTATGAACTAGATTTCATAGCATAACGATCCTAAAGAATCCTACAAAACTAAAAAAAGATTTAAACTAGACCAGAACTTTGATCTACTCCATTTACTCCATTTTCAACATCAAGTCAACTAATCCTAAACTAGCCAGCTTCAATCAGAAAATCAACCAACCAACCAATGAAACACTAAACAACTACCCATGAAAGAAAACAAGAAGTAGAAACGATCGTACACACCCAACTTCAGATGCGTCGCCAAAAGAAACTCCATTTGGTTGCTCAATTGTTAGTTTAACAAAAAAGACAACTAAAGCAACATTCTTTCTTCTTTTCTCTGTAATTCTCTCAGCAAACAAACATATGACACAACAAGAAATTATAGGAACTGACCAACAAAAGAAAAAAGCACACATGGCAATACAGAAACAAAGAACAAAAACACCCAGATGAAAAAGAAGAATCATTTAGCATAACAAGACCTGTAACAATTGCTGTGAGACCAGTTCCATCAATTCCTTGAGTAACTTCCTCAGCTGTAGAGCGGGCTGAGAATCCAGATTGCCCTTTCCATCCAAATATCCACATTTTTCAAGATTGTTGATCAGACTTTGCAAATCCAAAATATAAACAACATTTCACAGAGCTGCATTTACAAAACCCAACATGTGATGTGATGTGATGTGATGATTTTCTCGGGGTTTAATTTAAATAACAAAACTAATACGATAGCGATCGACCCCCACTAGCGTGTTAGCCGTTGGATATGCGTGTAATGATTAGGATTTTGATAAGATGGTTATGCATTGATGTTTTTTGGTATAAAGTCAGGGATTTAGTAAAGAGTTTTTATATTTAAACCCCGCATTTCTCTTTGTTCACATATTAGAAGTTCACCCTAACTTCTAATTCAAATTTTCACAATTTCTAAGAAAATCACATTATTTTCCCAAACTACCCCTAAATACACACCTAGCATAAAAAAAAAAAAAAAAATAAAGAACTCATCAATCTCACACCCCGCTATCTTGCTATTCACCATAGCTCAAATGGTTAGAAACAGTTATCCCTCAAGTCCTATATTGGAATCTCCCCTTCCTCAATATTGCTTATAAAAAAATAGACAAAAAGTAAAAAAATAAATTATTTTTTTTTGGTTGAGTTCAAAACCATGCTAACCAGTAATCACAATGTTGTCAGCGAATAATATAGATGAAAGTATAACTTGGGTGCAAACTACAATCAGCCATCCCTCTGTCATGTACCAGCATTATAAAAGAAAGAAGGCACAACACAATTTCAATAGAGCATCCTCTCCCTTGGTATGAGAGAAACTTTGCACTACACCTAACACATTGCAAGAAGAACATTACAAAGACACAGGCCCTCAACTTCTCCACCTTTGCTTGCCCTGTTCTTCAGTCACAGCAAGGCCCCATGTCTTCCAACCCAAAACCTCCAAACCAAGAGGCGGGCATTATAATGTGGTCTCTTACAATGCAATGATTGAAGGTTACTGTCAAGATTGAAGGTTACTGAAGACAGGATAATTAAGATGTCTGAAGCGCTGGATCTTTTCAATGAGATAAGGCTTAGATTGCTCCACCCGAGTCTCTTGACATTTGTCAACCTTCTTGGTGTTTCAGCTGATTTATTTACTTTGGAATTGAGCAAGTAAATCCATGGCCTAGTCACCAAATATGGGTACTGTTTGGACGTAATTGCTGGCAGTGCTCTCATAGATGTTTATTCTAAGTGTGTGGGGTGTGTGTATAGATATACTAAGGTTAAATACTAAGTTTGAGGACCTTTTTTGTCTTTTTACACAACAATAAAACTTAAAATCTTAATGATTTAATTATTGGGATGAACAAAGAAAATGTGAGGTTTAAATAGTAAAAAGAAAAAAAAACTGTTTTGACAATTAAAAGGGGAGAACACATGTCATTTTGTGGTTGAGCCACAATAAAAGGTAAGGACGAGGGAAGTATTGTCCTTTTTATAACCCGTTTTAAGAAATATTAACTTTTCTAATTGAAAAATAGATTTACTTGCCAAGTTGAATAATATATGAAACAGTCTTGCAATGGATCTGTGCATATTCTTTTTCCTTTTCTTCAATTGCCTCCGCAAAATTGCTCCAATTTTTATATTCCGGATTAGTTTTATGAATGAATTTGCTCCAATTTTTATATTCCGGTTTAGTTTTATGAACGAATTTAATGCTTCAAAGGCACTCGCAATAACGCTATCATTTAGACTTTATTTGCCTCGCAATAACGCTATCTTTCAGACTTTATTTGCCTCGCGTATTTGCATGCATATACTAGCCCTTTTACATAGTCATATGCGCTCTTCAAATTGAAATGATCTCCTCAATTGGATCCAACGACAACTCTTCAATGACCCTATTTAATTTTGTTTTTTTTTTTTAATATACAATTGCGATTTCATGAATTTTGACGAGAAAGAAAAGTCACAATTTAGCCAAAATACATTTCTCTGGAGGAGCCAAAGACGCTTGCTTGATCAAGGTATGCTCAACTTTAAATCAAATCATCAGAAGAATGTAGAATACACAAGGCACATCAGCATATAACTAACCCCCATAAAAGAATTCTCCATTCAAAACATGTCACAAAAACTTCGAATACGAAATAAGTACTAGTACTGCATACTTAATTTACACACATTTTTCTCAAGAACAGCACCAAGAAAAAGGAGACGAAGAAGACACGGGGTGCAGAGATGGGTGACCACTACTACTAGTGGGAAGAAAATTAGCCCCTGGACTTGAAAGGAATGGCCCTGATGACTATCTGGTGGTAGATAGCAGCAAGCGCAGCACCAGTGAATGGCCCCACCCAGAAGATCCACTGTATACAGAAACATGGTACCATAAATCTCATATTCTCATTAAACAATCAAAAGTTCAAAGAAAAATGTTAAATTAGTTTTAGTTAATTCGCTTACATGGTCATCCCAAGCGCGGGCCTTGTTGAAGATAATGGCAGCTCCAAGACTCCTGGCGGGGTTGATGCCAGTTCCGGTGATGGGGATGGTGGCCAAGTGAACCAAGAAAACTGCAAACCCAATGGGAAGAGGAGCCAAAATCTGCATACACAGATACATATACATTCTAAGTTAAAACACAGTCCAAATAATGACCTTTCTGATTCATTGAGCTTCAAAGCATAGTGCTAAATTTGACTTGGGATATAACAAATGTTTGAAGATGATCATTTGTAGAGGTAGTGTAGAGCAGAAGGAACCATGGAGAGACAAAACAAAGTAGATAAGCAAGTTAAAACACAGATACATATACATTCTAAGTTAAAACACAGTCCAAATAATGACCTTTCTGATTCGTTGAGCTTCAAAGCATAGTGCTAAATTTGACTTAGGATATAACAAATGTTTGAAGATGATCATTTGGTAGAGGTAGTGTAGAGCAGAAGGAACCATGGAGAGGCAAAACAAAGTAGATAAGCAAGCCCATAAATAATCTCTTGTTGGTAGGGACTGGGGAGTCTTACTCGTAAATGGTGGATAACATTTTGCCTTAAAAAGGGAGGAGTGTCCTCGGAGGTATAATAAAGTCCCCACTTTCACATTTACATGCATATTTGATTCACCAAACACACCAGTGGGTCTCACACGCATGTGAGACCCTCTGTTCACAACAGAACTTTTTCCACCTTAAAGGCACCCACACCAATGACACAAACAAACAAAAGCAACATGCAAGTGTCATTATTTTCTAGCATTCACAAAATAAGGACTAGAGAAGTGATTATTCTACAGTCCCCCTTTCAGCCATTTGGGCAGCTTCAATGGTAACAATTACCCAATTAAATATAGGTTTGAGCAGAGAATAGAAAACCTAGAAGATCAGAAAACAATTTCTTCCACACAGACTATAAATTAACCAAAAACATTCTGCAGCAGCTCAAAGAACTAAACCAGAAACCAATTTTTAAAAAGCCCATGAAAAATAAACCAGCTTTGGAGCACTCAATCATCGCTAAACCCATTCAATGGACACATGAGTGTCAAAATAGTAAAACAATTAAACAATCAGAAGCTGCAAAAATATATAACAGAGATAATAATAATAAAGAATACTTACAGGGACATGAGAGTCTCTGGCATTCCTCTTGGCATCAGTGGCAGAGAAGACAGTGTAAACAAGGACAAAAGTACCAACAATCTCAGCCCCAAGGCCATCACCCTTGGTGTACCCATGGTTAACAACATTGGCTCCACCTCCCAAAAGCTCATATTGTTTCTTTTCGAAGCCCTTCACAACACCAGCCCCAGCAATAGCACCGAGGGTCTGCATGACTATGTAGAAAACAGCTCTTGTAAGAGAGAGTTTCCTTGCCAGGAAGAGACCAAAGGTCACAGCTGGGTTGATGTGTCCACCTGTTACATGCAAGCACACAGATCTGGTTACAAAAGAATTTTATCACAAAAATGTAACCATGAAAGGAAGCAAAGTATAGTTTAAAATAGAAGAACAAATTTTAAGAGGAAAAATCAAAGATAACAAGGAAAGCCCACATCAAAGATAGTTGAAACACCCATAAAAGTCTACCCAAAATATTTTTAAAAATCACTAAAAATAAATTCTGAAGAAACCCATGAAAATACACCAAGAAAATGTGTTTTTTTCTTTTAGTGGAAGTTATCAACTTTAAATAAAGACTTGAAAGCTGAAGAGATGGAAAGGGAGGAGAAGCTAACCTGAGATACCAGCAGTGGAGTAGACAAGGGCAAAGATGGCACCACCAAAAGCCCAAGCAATTCCTTGGATGCCAACAGAGGCACACTTATTAGGAGCCCTGTTCACACCCATCACAGTCAAGATGGTGATGTAGAGGAACAAGAAGGTGGCAATGAACTCAGCAATTCCAGCTCTGTAAAAAGACCATGAAGTGAGCTCACCAGGCTCAAACAATGGAGCTGGTGGAGGCTCCTTGTAGTCCTTGTTTGTCTGAGCTGATGTCCCAATAGGCTGCCTCTCTGCGAACTTGTTAGCTCCAAGCCTAACATCTTCTTCCTTGCCCTCCATAGTCACTCTCTCACTAACCAGCTTTCTCTAGCTCTTTCTCTCTCAGTTTGAAAAGCAAACCAAAGATGCTCTCTTGACACGCCCAAAGCAAGGGTTTTGTGAGTTCCTGCAATGCAAGAGAGGCTAAGTAAAGGGGAACTTTTATAGCTGAGGTGTCTATCAGTCTATTATTTGCCAAATGAAATACTGGGTTGTCTTTCTTTTTAATTTATTTTCAATTAAGTATTTGTTATAAATAAAATAAATAAAAAACTTTTTCCGTGTGGTAGTCCCTAAACAAAGGTCATTACTTTGTAAGCAAATGTTTATAATAATATTAAGGAGAAGGTATTAGAGTTTTGGGGATGGTTCTGGAAAGGTCAGAACTTGCAGAAGGATGCTGACATTTTCTGCTTCACTTGTTTTTGTTGTTCTTATCCTCTACAGAAGTTGTCCTTATTTTTTTTGTGTGCTTGCTTTTTCGAATTTGTAAAGCTTTTGGCCAGCTGTTCTGGTACGTTCATCTGATTCATACACCTAAGCACCTAACCGAAATTAAAGATTGTGTACATGGAATTTGATTTTTAAAATGTTGTGGTCCAATTTTCTCATCATCATTAAACAACTCCCTACTTTTCTTTTCTTTCTTCTTTTTGGGGTTTGGAGAAATGTGGTCCTTTTTTTCTCTCTCTCTTGTCAAATTTAGGACTTCATGCAAAATTTAAGTGGGCGAAAAACTTACATGTCACGTCACGAAACTATTCGCAATTAATTACGTTGTGCAAAGCATGATAAAGATTTCACATAACAGAATGTGATTGTATGAAAATAGTAAAATAATGTTATTCTCGTGATATACAATTTCTTTTCTTAAATTAGAGTGTTTATGTGGTAAATATAAATACATGTATGCGTTCCATATTGCAAAATGTACGAGAGTGGATTACTGAAGAGGAAAAAACTTATATAGTCATAAAAACTGAACCCAAAAGTGATTTTTCCAATTACTGAATTTCATGGGGTGAAAAGCTTATAATTACTGTTCGGTTCAGTCATTTACGGACTCTTTTTTCACTTTCAAGTTCTTTTTTTTTTTGGTCAAATCACTTTCAAGTTCTCGACTTTTTAATCTTGTTTTTTGCTGAATGGTGAGTTGTTGTAATAGTTTCTCAACGGCACGAAAACCAGAGCCACAGAAGATTAGAGTACAACGGGCGGGAGATCGTATGGCTGAGAAAAATTGGCCGTTTTTTTGTTGTGACCGTTAAGAAACTGACAACCCTTTTGTAAGCACGTGGACGCCAACGTCATATGATATACGATGACATGGACCAATCCACGGATTTTACTGTTTGCTATACAGCATCTCTGTCGCCCTACAAGGACAGGGGCCATGTCCACAGCTACGAGCCCACAAACAAAACCATGGTTTGATTTTAACTCTGATCGAGTTTTACAGATTGTCTAGCATGCTATATTGTCAAATTATCAACTTGAATTATTGATAAGGTGAATTTGTGTATGAAAGTGTGATTTATTATACAGTTTTGTGTGTCGGATTATGTGCTGACACGGTGTTATCAATTCATTTAAATTATAACACATGTATGTTTATTCTAAAAATTATTTATACATGCTTAATGTTACGATCATACTAAAAAATTTAGTAGAATGACAATTAACATATCAGATTATCTAGCAAACAACATTAAACTTGTGTTTAAGGGAGCCACTATTGGCACTTCTCTCTAATGAAAAATAATAATGCAGGAAGTCAAACAATTCTCAAATAATTTCAAATTACGTAAAAGAATATTCAAACTCAAATACAAATAAGCATGCGCGCTGTTCTAACCAAGTGAAATAACCTAACACATTAACCATTCCCATATTTAATTATGTGTAATCTTTGTTTAATAATTTCCAATACCTAACATGATATGCTAACGATGGGTGTGAGATAGTATGCCCCTCATTTTCTCTCCTCTCTTATGGTCCCAAACCTTGTCATTGTGAAATGTAATCTTCTTATTTGTTGCACTCCACCTAAAATAAACAAAATGGAAGAAGCAGTAGCCGAGTTATGGGGGACAACTCACACTCATGGGATGCCTTCTGTTCTTGGTCTTCTTCTGCCCTCAACTCACATGCAATGCAAGTTGCAGCCTTAGGCGGCCCCATGCCAACTATGCAAGTGACATTCAAAACTATAAAAACAGAAAAAGTGTCCTCTGTATCCCAAAAAACCATAAAGAAAAAAAGGGAGAAAAAAAGATGTCTGATAAGCATGGCAGTTGGCTTGGCACAATCTGGAGAGATGTATATCTTTTGTATTTTTCTACCCATCAACCTAGGGTCACTAAAATAGCTCCTCCCACTTTCGCCCAAAACCAATTGTAAGCCAAGGAACCAAAAAATAATAATAATAAGTTAAGTGGAATCCAAGGCTTCCCATTTTTGAATTTTTTTACCACTTTGGTTGTGGGTTTGTGGCTCTTTCTTGTATTGATAATCATGGCCTTGTTGAAATCTCTCTCTCTCTCTCTCTCTCTCTCTCTCTCTCTCTCTCTATTTTGTCTAAAGATTTTTCAAGGGATATTGAATTTTGTTATATGCTATTACAAACAAACAGATGTCATTCACGTATTGCATTTCAATTAGATATCTTTGAGTTTTTTTTAATTTTTTATGCAGAAGATTAATTGAGAAGCTTGTGTTGTGTTTTGGACATAATATTCGGATAATATTCTTGTTGGATAGCTTCCGGAAATGTCATTGAAATTGAAAGCAACACTTGATAATCGATTTTTTCTGTAGAGGTGATTTGAATGGCATCCAAACAAACAATTTTTGTTTGATGTTTTATATTGGGCCAATATCATAAGAAGAAAAGTGGAAGTGATATTTCCAACAAAATTGGCTTGTTAGTCATGCTACGGTGATGGAGGGTGATTGTATAGACACTCAAAAAGATCTCTAGACACACAAATTTGAGTTTACCCCTTTCTCTCCTCATGCCTGCCACCACTCTCTCATTCTCTCTCTCTCTCTCTCTCTCTCTCTCTCTCTCTCTGAATCAACGAAAGAGAGAAATTCGAACTTAAGACAATTTTCAATATTAGAAATAGAAATACTATAATTGAGCTAATTTTCTATCTCCAGCCCTGACCTTAAACATAAGAATTAATCCAGGCTTTCAATGCAGGCCTCTCATTAGCCTGCTTTCTTAGGTGTGTTATAGGCCTTATGATGACTCTCCATGGGGCTTGGACCTCAAAAGAGTCATAATTATCAGCCCCTTTTTGTGGGCTATGATTATTGACTTGCAGCTTTGATGCAAAGTTGACTAGCCCAAAACAGAGTGTTTCTTCGGCTATAAGATTACATCAGTTGGTTAAGGCAGTGTGCCTGCCACCTTACACCGAGTTCAATCTCCCTCTTAAATAATCGCTGTGTCATAAAAATGATAGGCATTATTGGGATGTTTTTGGGACTTCAAATACGTGTGCTTTTTTTAATATCAGTTATGGAGAACGTGATATTGCCATATTATAATTGCAACTTTACATTAATGGGGCTATTTTCAACAACCAAAAAGGGTGATAAAAAAAACCACGAGCTTTATGATTTAGTAACATAAATGGTTGCTTATGCAGATAAAATTGTACAAAATTTTCTACTTGTGACAGCAGACGATGCAAAATGAACGCTATTTTAATTAAGAGAGATCCCTCGTTCAATTTAAGGGGCAATAAGCTTACATACAAAGACTACCATGTTAGGGAAGCTCTTGAGAGTTCGTTACCAGATTTCTAATGATTATAAAATGCCAACACTATAAATATCATACAAGAACAGGCTCTTACTTTTTCTATTTTTTAACTTAACAAGCTGTCTTACTTCGTTTCGTCCAATTCTTGACTCTGTTCGAGTTTGATATGTGAGCAGGGCCTTTCTGGTTCTCCTCTACACCACAGAATCTGTAAGTCACCTCTCTTCTTCCCTAATGTCAGAAAAGTTCCTGCATTTAAGCGTAAATTTTAATCAGTTTAGTTCTAGCATCCCAATATTATCCAAAAGCAAACATCTAGAAGTATTCCCACTACGGTTCCTGATTGCTTGCTGAGGCGGAAATTATCGCATGTGCAGTGCCCTTGGGATTTTTTATTCATTCGATTAAAGGATAGGGTGAAGTTGGACTAAGATTTTGGTGAAGAAGAAAGAAAGGGATTTACCAAGTGTGAATGGAACAATGTAAAGCAGTGCCGGTTGGCCATGCCCATCCATCAAATTTAATGCCACATATGTGATGAGAAGACCTGCACAGAATTTGAAAAATCATGTGTCTTTCTGGGAAAACACATCTAAGAAATCTGATACAGGAGCTGATGACAAAATCATCTGTTTATTATTTCTTACCCAATCCATAAGCCATCATTGCCCATAAGAAGTATCCAGCCCGAAGTGTCTTATTTGCCAACCAATCATACCTGCAAAAACCATTAACAATGCTTCAATTTATCTATTTCTGTTCATATAAACAACACCAAAAATTTGATGTATGGAGAAATGCCAAGAACAAGTCTTTTTTGCAAACTGGGATAGGCTGCAGAGCTTAAACCTGAGCGAGAATGCCACAAGCAGGCCCGGTAATAGGATGTCACCGAATCCTATGATGCTGAAACCACCCCAAGGGTCGAACATGCGTGGGATCTTTAGTAGCATTGGAATACCATCCTCTCCACTTTTGTCACCACGGGCTACCTGTAAAAGGAGACAAAGCCATTAGACATCTCTCGAGTGTTTAAAAAGCCTTGAACAACCAACTGATCCATAATTACATATGTATGTATATATTAAACGTAGCAAGGAGAGAAACTTAATAGAATCCCTTACCACAATCATCACGCTTTCATGGAACAACTTCTTAGAAACAAACACCCAAAAGATGTCATACAAGAAGGCACAACTGAGGAGGACCGTACCTACCTGATTAAAAAGAAACCACCCTAAATCAGTTGCCAGGAATGCTTCAACATGTGTGTAAGTGTGTGAGTGTGAGTGTACATTCCGTATCCATTTTATTAAAGCTTTCATCACAAACAACTACCCGCCAATAACAAAAGACAAAAATGAAAATCTTCTTTAAAAAGATCAACTATTAAGATAAGTAACCAACGTTGAGGCATAATTGCACACATCTGATATTTCTGATTGACATCATTTACAGCAAAAGTGCCACAAAGGGGTGAACACATGTTAACAATGCAAAAATTACAATAAGTGCAACTCACTCAAAATCCAATAAATAAAAAATTTCAAATGGGAGAGACTTTCATCTGCACAGATATGCACACTTGTACTTTAATTGCTACAAACCAACGCCATAATTACAGTCAAGTGATTCCAACAATGAGCACTGATTCAGAATGTTTGGAAATAGATTGCCTAATATATTGTTACCAAGCAGAAAAATGGTTTCTGGCCCCAAAAGAAAAAGAAATCAGTTAGACTGATAAGATTACCTTGAGATTAGGTATCCGAACAATTTGAAGAACTGTGATTATCAGTGCAATTCCCTGATGGAAGAATCATTGAAAGGAAACTGTCATTAGTTGATTACATGCCCTTCAGTTTTTGCAATAGTCAAACTTATTACTTTATCACATACAGCATTTAAGGGAGGGGGAAATGTAACTTAGGACCTCCTCTTCAGAGGACATGGGTGGCAACCAAAGGGGCTATACCAGAGCTTAAGTTCATGAAGAAGTCAAAATCTATGATTCATTGGAAAAACTTTTTGATGGGGAAGTTTATCTTACAAGTATATCTTGACCAATCCAGGCAAAGGAAATGTTGCGAAAAACTGCCCAAAGAACAGCAAATGCTATGCAGAATGGAGAAACAGCCAAAGTAAGGTATGAGACTGCTCCCAAGATAGGTACTTTAATGTATGATTCCCCAGTACGTTTGAACCACCTGTGGAAGTGTAGAATGAGTTCAAGACCTTAAAGCAAGTTATCACCGCATGACTGATTCAATATGCACCACCAGGTTTCTGGTTCACCTACTTTATGGAATTGTTTCAGTCAATTAACCTAAAACTCAGGATTGTCAAAGCTACACATACAGGAGCTGTGCAAAATACTTAAAACCTTGCTTGATGTTTTTGAACGTATTTAAAAGAATCAGAAGATCACAAAAATGATTCCCACATAGAAAGCAACTTCCTGCTAAATGCATGATAAACCATCCCCATACAAAGGGGACATGCAAAAGTATTCCATTGAAAATTCTGATTAAGACACATGCATACAAAGACTCGATGACTCCTAATATAGTCTGCCCAAATAAACAGATACGAGTTGGAACTGACAGCCAGCAAGTGCAATAAGGTTATTTAGGTGATTAAAAAGAGAATCTTCATAAAATGCCAGAAATTATGTCTCAATAGGAGATGAAACTAATTGTACCTCGATAACAACGCAACCAAGCAAGTTTGCAAACCCTGGATATAAAGAATTGGTGAAGTTAGATGAAAATCTATTGGACAATGCAATATGCACAGACTATATAATGTGCAAATATGTCAGATTACAAAACCACGGCCTGCAGAACAACTTCAGAGCAAAACTTTTCATTGTGCATATATATTAAATGGAAGTTGAGGTAAATGCTTTGTGCAAGTATGTAAGCATGCAGATGCATCATAAGTTGATTAACTACAATTGGGAGGACTCGTACCTCCACACCACCTATGCAAAAAAGAACCACCAAAAGCTCGACAAACCAGCCTGACATAAGCTTGTAGAGTATAACCAAGAAGCATGAAGCAATAATAACAAACAAGACAGCTGATGTTGTGCTGATGTCTACTACGCTGGCACCTATAGGAGCTTTGCCACTTGGAATTTCATCAGAAGCATCCTACAAGCCAATGAATTTCTAATCAATACGTACTAACAAGCTCCAGTAGAACAACACAACGCGAAGGCAAAATAAAAATATAAACCTAGACCAATTTAGCTAAGGTTGGCAAAAGGTGACCTTTAATAGCTTGTCCTGTTCAATAGATGCTTCTCTGGCACTCCATGCAGACCAATAAGATGCACACAAGATAGTACCAACAGCCATCAACCATAAAAATACTTCCGCAATGTCAACAACAGGTCGTTGCGGTGAGTACAACTGCACAGAAACTGCAGAGAGCCTACAATTAGAAAGCTATCCAGTAAAGGTATAAGGTACATATATACCCAACAAAGAATGCTAAAGATATTATTATCCTAAGTGAAAAGCACATCTTAGATGCTTACATTTCTGAAGCAACAAAAATGCTAAGGAAAATTCCAATATATCTCGAAGCACAAATTTTTGTGGCTTATAAATTGTCTTTGAGTATAGGGAAGCATACCCAATGAATTCTTCATTAACATCTTTTCCAAGGTAGCACCAGCATCTTGCGGGAGCATGACAGCTGGTATGTGTATATCTAAAGCAGTTTCATCTGGCTCACACACCATCTTGTAAAGTTCTGCCAAAAAGAGACAAGTTTGATATGAAACGAATATGGTTTGCAAGACATTTATCTCTGTTTGATTACATTTCTATGTTTCAACATTCATATACCTAACTGAAAGCGCTAAAATTAGTCCCTTATCCAGGAAAATGAGAACTAACATAATAGTTTCAATCTTTCTATGAGTAGCATAACAACAACATGAAGACATACATACATACATATATACATTTGGATAGTGAAGCTTTTTTGACATACCATTACTAGTCAATGCACACATCAAATGACCCAAACATCTATTATTTACCTTTCTGGTTATTTACAATGAGTACAGCGGAGGCATTAGCTTCTTGGGCAATATTTGCTTTAGTTGTGAATTTGCAGTGGCCTCGGTCCACCATGATGACATCGCCAGCAAGCTAAACAAACGTTAAAAGGAAAACACATTGATGTTAAAAAAAACATATAACATATTTGCTTGATGTTTGTGACCATGAATGTCAAGAGAATATAGTTTAAACATCAAAACCTTATTCTTTGTTTTGTTACAACAATCACGAGGATTTGAAAGAATAAGGCGAGTTTGCTGTGCTTTTTTCTCCTTTGATTCAATGGTAGTTCCAAATCTAGCACCCACGCCAACAAACTCATTTGCCTCTACACCATCAACCCAAGTTTGAACTTTTACCTACAAAACAGTTCGTGACAGAGCAGTGGGTAATTATATATAGATAGAAATCACCAAAAGATCAAGTAAGTTGCATGAGCCATCCAGAATAAACTTCATTATCCAGATTGAAACCCACTTTCCTCTAAACCAGTTACAAAGCATCAATTTGAAAAATGAGCCATACTTATTGAAAAGGCATGTGCCATGGAAGCATGAATAAATGTCCCACCAATCACAGCTGACCAGAAGTCTACACATTTCCATATCAATTTAAAACAGGAAAATAATAAAAAGAAAAAGAAGAGGAAGCATCATTATGAGCCAAAAGAGAGGAAATTTTAGCCTCGTGTATCCCTCCTGCTTTTTAAACACCCCCACCCCAAAACTGCATGGCATGAAATACCATTGCCATTGCCGGTCCTTGATCTATAATCATGAGACAGTACAAATAAAGTATGGCTTTAAAATAATCACCAAAGATTTAAAAAATCCAACCCAAACTCCTCCATTAACCTAAAAGGGATTCGATCAAAAAAAAAAAAAAACCTAAAAGGGAATTTTTTTGAAGGAAATATAAGAATGAGCTGGATGACTACAAGGGGAGAATATAGAAACGTACTGTATACTAACTTAAACTATGCTCATGTCAATCAGTTCAACAACCTGATTAATCAATAAGACCAAACAACAACAACAACAACCCAATTCCAATCCAAAAGCATAAAAACAACAAAATTGCAAATGCAAATTCATCACTTTGAACTTCATCCGGTGCACTAACAGCTCCCAATTGTACAAAAATGAATATTTATATTATCCTACTCAGTTAATCACATCACCATCTCATTTTCTTCCACAAATAACCTATGAACAAAAAGCAAGACCCAGTAGCTAAAACACAAGAACATGAAAAGGGTCGGCGAGATAAAGCAGCATTAGATTACCAAAACGAAATTGTTCTCGCACCCAGGCTTCTTTGGAGCTGAATCGTCATCATGCACTATATCCCCAGCTGTCACAGAGCTAGGCTTAGAGACCAGCAGAATCAGAGCTGACACAAACACTAACCCACAAAGCCTCTGCAAATCCATGAGTTCTTGAACCCTTCCTCGATCTTTTAAGAACCCTTCTGGCTCTTCTTTCTCTGCATCACAGATTCACAAGCTTGTAGCTATGAAAGAAATAGACTTTCGCTTTGTTTCTGTGATGCTACTGTTAACAGAAAAAGGAAAAGCTAATATTAGCTCAGGGAAAAACGAACAAATAAAAACAAATTGGAATTTATATGAATAAAATAAAATAAAAATAAATGCTTTGGATCTACTCTCTATGCGTCCGTTGCAGAGTGACGTTTACCGAAGAGAAGGAAGAGGAGGACGGTGCGTTTTGATGGTTGCTTTGGCAACTAAATTAATTAAATTTAATTATTAAATTAATTACCTGACTCTTGAATTTGAGAATAAATACATTTTTTACTTATTTTTGTCAGCAAATGGTTATTTGACTACACGCGGGAAAATACATTTAATTATGGTTTGTGAAATTATTTTTCTTTTAAGGACCCTTAATACACCTTCACCTGGTATATCATTAACATTGTAGGTGTCATTTGCAAAATTGGTCTCCAGCTGGTTTGGGATTATCTAGGACTCCCTTGATAATATTATATAATATATATATATATATATATATATAAACAGAGGTTTTTTTTTTTTAATAAAAAAATTAAGGAAGATTATTCTACTCATCACCACTGCAAACCTCCATCCTTATAGCATATTTCTTGCATTCTCTTTTACATATGTTATCTTTTGCTTTTTCTTTTTTCATCATGTAATGTGATTTGATAATTAAAACCGTCTATAGTTTTGTTTGTGGAGTTTATCCCCCCTTGCTCATAAAAAAAAAAAAAAAAAAACCATTAGTAAACATAGGAGAAGCAAAAATTTAGAATAACTCTCACTCCATTTGTTAGTAAACGATGACCTAAATATATAGAAAATTAAAAACGTATGTGTGAATTCCATATTACAATATGTTAGTGGGGTAGTTGATTTTGTACCCATTTTTTTTCTCCCCTTGTAAGCATGTCAGAATTGTTATCATATCAATGGAAGAACCTAGTGTTTTGATTAGGCACTGAATTATCACACTAAAACAAAAAGGTGTTGACGGATTTCTTGTTTTTGCCAAGTCCTCGACATAAACGCGTCCGGACGGGGCATTTTGTTTTTTGGTGTTCTGAGTCGCATGTGGCAATGTCCATAAGAACCAACCAGCCATCATCCGTGGGTAAGAATTTGACACAAGTAACAGGAAAAAAAAATTCCACATAAATTATAAACCAAAATTCAACAGAAACAGAAAAGTTGAAAGAAATTGAGGCTTACGTTTCCATGCCCCATCCTCCAATGGTCCACATCTGACACAGACTGACAGGAAAATTTGTCTGCCGGGTACATCACGTTTTTTTTTCTTCCTGATCTTTTGTCTTGTTAACGTATGTAATCTTGTCTTTCTCAATAATTTACAATTTGTTGGCCTAAATCAAGGAAACTTTACTATTTGGCGTACATCATACATTATAAACCAATGATTATGATATGTGTAAAGCAACCCACTTCAGAATCTGTCCAGAAGCTAATGGCTCTAATGAGTCCATGTTGAGCACACATGAGTACAGTCAAATTACCATTCCTACATGTATTAAGGGTCAGATTTCATTTTTCGTATATACACGTACAGAGAATTAATATGTATTGACGTTCAGATTTCGTCTTTCGTATGTACACGTGTGGAGTACTGATGCTAGCAAAATTGTTGATACATACAAGTCGAAGCAGGTAAAGTTCCCATCTCCGTCTTGGCATTTCAATCTCAGTAGTAAACAGATTTTTTACTACAGTACGAGCATTAAGAGAAGAGATAAACCAATGAGGCTGCTTAGTTCACATTCTCAATTTATAATCTAAAGTTTGCATGTATAGGGAACCGGGGGGGATAGTGGCTATATTTCTACTGAACCATAAAGTGAATATGGAAGGTGGTTGAGCAGCATTTTAGCTGGTCATGAGATTTAAGCAAATTTTTTTTTTTTTTGGTTCTGTATCTTCATTAGTGGCAGACAAATAAGATTTCGGTAGGCAAATGAGAATGGGATATGGTGTTTTAGAGAATTTCAAGATTCATTGACCCCCAATCCATTCATGTGTAATAATAGTATGAAGAAGTATCGGCACCAGAATATTATGACCAACAAATCATATCCAAATCAAAGGAAGAAAAGAAAAAAAAAAGCAAAATTTACCACGCCACTAAATCATCTCAGAATCTCAGTAAGTTGTAACACGCTCAACATCTACTTGCCCGCAAAGTTTCAAATTCTGCAGCCAGTTGACTTGGTCACAAAGCTAGCTCCTTCAACATGTCCTCAGAACCAAGAAATTAATGGTGGTTAAGCATCCAAACATGACAAAACAAGAAAGTTGGAATCGCAGTTTCAAAATGACAAAAATCAAGAAGGCAGCAGAAATTTAATTTGATTGTTGCCTGTTATCTGGAACAACAAAACATAGAAAGAAAAGCACAATTGGCTTCTTTTCTGCAAATGCATACCATAACAGAAGTTTTGAATCTTGTCCATTGTTCAAGTTCAACCATGTTATAATTTATGCTATTTTGGGAATAAAAGGCCCTCTTCAAGGTCTTGATTTTGAAATGCCTTGAGTCTGTCATGAGCTTTACTAATGGAATTTCTGTAAAAGGTGTTGGCAAGATAGCCTTCTGATATAGCAGTATAGCTTCCACCAGAGAACGTTGAGGCTCCTTCGTCCATCCTTAAACCCATTATGTTTGTTTCTTCGTGGGGTAGGTATTGCAAACTTACTTGGCTTGGAATGCTAACACCAATGTCCGTACCCTGATGAAGTGGAACTGGGAATCCTGTTCCAATGCTTGAACTTGGGATGCATTGTTTATCAAAACAACTCATATTTTGGGACCCTAGTTGAGCAAAGCTTCCGTCTCTTTCTTCTTGCTGCATGCCTGATGATTTTCCATGATGACCATTTACTTTGAGCATTGGATTTGCCTTCCCATAGTTCACATCTAGTTTGTTTCTATCAAATGGTGTTCGAATATATTTGCTTGAAGAAGTACTAAGCATATGGTTCTCACCACAGGGCTCAGTTAACACAGTGGGTAATGACAAATACATTGACGAAGCTACCTGACTGGAAAGATTGGAAGAAAAAGTGGACTCAATAGGTAATCCCAACCTCTCACCTCTATCCATTTCAGATGATGTTTCGGCTCCAATTTCTTGAACACGATCAACTCGATGTTCAATTACTGGATAGAAATAATTAGATTGAGCCATCTTTCTGCCTATTAAAGGGCTCTCTAAAGATCTACCACTGTAAGCTTGAGCACTTGTGCCTGATAGATAGTTCTTTTCATGCTGCATCCACACATTCTTGTCTGCAGATTGAAAATTTGGCTTAAAAGGATAGCAATTATCATAACCCGCTGCTGTATTGCTTTTAACACTCCTCTCTATTGATCCCGTATCACATTTTTGAGCTTCCATGCCAAGGTCTGAGTTATTTCGATAGTTCACTTGAACATTTACTTTTTCAAAGTTGCCCTGATGCTGCACTTGGAAGGTCTCCTTAAATTTGTTATGATGATCTGGGCATGCATTCTGCTCAGAGTTGCTTTCACATTGCACCAGGACATTTTCATCAAAATTGTTTTGATGCTGAATCATAATGTTTTCCTCAAGTTTTCTTTTATTAAGCACCTGTATGTGCTCCTTAGAGATGGTGTTTTCTACAAAGTTGTCACCATTCTGTACTCGGACATTTTTCCCTCCAGAACTTCCTTTTCTTCGCTCAAGATGTGGAGCAGCATCATCATCAGCCACCAATTCTTGCATTTCCTTCCTCATCCATGAAAACAAATTTTCTCTTGTCACTTTAAGATCCTCCAATAAGGACTCCATGAAGATTTTAAGTTCATCCAAAGCAGCAGGATCGTAAACACTAATTCTACTCTTTTTTCTAGTAACTTCTTTACGGGAATCCCTCTCCATGTCATTATTAATCCAATTATCCTTTTTCCTCCTCCTAAGATGCACCCTTTTGCCTTTCTGAAACATGATCTGATCATCCTTAGGATTGCACATGCCAGTCTGCTGGACTCTGCAGTTACCAATTGCTTCATCATTTTCAAGTGGAATCAAACTGCAAACCAGGTTATGCTTCTTGTGAGCCGCCTCACTACTTGATTTAGACTCATCACTTGAAGAATCCATGTCACTGTCCCTCCTCCTAAACTCCCACCTCTGCCGCTTCAACCCATCACCCATTTTGGAGCTGGGTGACATCAGAGCTTTACTGACTTGTATCAGAAAAGAACTTTGAATGTTGCACTGCTTTACAAAGAATCCAACGCCCTAAAAGTTTGAACAGAGATTATGAGGCCCGCGTATCAATACTCCAACTGGTTTCTTGAAGGAGAGTGGCCGTTGGTTAACAGTATTACCACCTACTGGGGCTTACTTATTTGATCGAATGAGTGGTTTTAGAAAAACCACTAGCTAGAACCCAAATCGGTCTGGTATCTTCTACCGAGTTCCTTTTTCTGAGTCCTGCAAGGAAAATAAGAAGCATGGGTCAAGTTGAATGAATAAATGGGTTAGAAATAGAGTATTCATCAGAAAAATTATATGAAGTCACAATTAAACACTAACAAAACAACCACATCGTTGAAAACAAATGTACTCATGAATTTCCTAGACTCCGTATAAAAACTAGCAGAAACCTTTGGACAGCATACGAGCAAAACACCAGTGGGACCATAAGAGCAATTTCCATGGAGGCCCAAATTTAAGCAAATAATCAATAACAAAACTTCAATTAAGAGCCCTGTAAATCTTCTAATCCCTAAAGCTATAACAGCCCAGAAAGACATGAATGAAAAGCTACCTTATTGAACAATATGTGTGCCTCACCAGCTCAAAAACTCTACCAGGGGATATTAACTATCAGCATCAGCAATCATATTACATAACTAACATGCAAGTAGTGACTTCGAAGGTAAATCAATCTCCAACAATGATCACAAAGCTCCAAAGAATGCCACGCGTCATTAAGAGAACAATCTTATATGCAACACAAAAATTCAAGTTATTAGCCACAAAAAAAAAAAACTTTGCAGGTTCTAAATTACATTACTTCCTTATATTATTTCAAAAACCCAGAAACATGACTATAAAAAATTGAACATTTGACATCAAAGAATGGAGAAAATCATGAAAGAATAGTACAAGAAGTAACAAAAGAAAAAACACCAGGGGGATAGTAACGACCAACATGAACAATCATATTAGTGATTTACCAACAAAACTAACATGCAAATATGAAAGGTGAATCAATCTCTCCAATAATGATCACAGAGCTCCAGAGAAAGGCAACAACAAACCATTAGGAGAACAATCATATACCATACAAAAATTCAAGTTTTTAGCCAAAAGAAATTTTTTTTTTATTGGTTGCAGGTTCTAACTTACATTACTTCCCAGTATTTATTCAAAAACCCAGAAACATAATCATAAAAGCTTGAAGATTCGGTATCAAACAATGGAGAAAATTATCAAGAATAATGTAAATAGCAAAAGAAAAAACACCAAGCCATGGGTTTTCTTTTGTTATTCATTTATGAGATGAATATTTTTCATACCATACATCAGTGGTTGAAACTGTGTTGAAACCATGAAATTCCTCTGCTCAAACTCCAAAACTCCATGTTAAAAACTGTAGCTTTTTGCCTCAGAGCATATGTCTCTCTCGCTCTGGCTCTCTCCAAAAGGAAAGCAAAACAATATGCTTTTGGCTGTAAGTATCAATTTGTGTCACGACTGTGAGCAGTGTGCTGCATTTGGAGAGTCAGTGAGTTGGGTGAGGGGTGGCAGGGAAAGTTATGGGGTTGTTTTTGTTCCCCTCTTTCCAATAAGTTGGTCTAGGAGGACTGGAGGTGGACAATTCCAATTTTGCAAACACACTCACTGGTCTTGATAAGTAAAAAAAGATTGTTTATTTGGTAAAAAAGTTAATGATTTTCTGCACTCAAATTCACAACACTAACGCTTCATATCTGTTTCCACCAAACCCCTTCCTTTTCATGATGGCAAGGGAAGTTTGCCTTACCAAGAATTTATCTGGCCTTTCCTTTCAGGCCTCTCTCTTTTTATTTATTTATTTATTTTTTACCTTTTGGGTTTCTCATATAATTATTATAATATAAAATAATTTGTGGGTTATGTAATTAATCTAAGACCTTTTGATTTGAAAAGGAAAAATAAGACCCTTGTGTTGAACATATTTGTCCATTTTCTTAAATTCAATGGCATGGAAAATTATTTGAATTGCAAAATAGGAATTTTTTTTTTCATTTTTAGTAGAAAATATCCTCATATAGAAAAGGAATTAAAGAAAAATCTGACCGGAGGTTTTTTTTCGGTTTACAAATCTGACCGGAGTCGGCCATGTACAAATTTGTTAATTATTAGATGGAATTGTATAGAAATATTCAAGAAAAAAGTTGGTTATATCTTGTTTCATAAAGCTATTACATTATAATTTACAGGTGGGCAGAAAACACATGCAATGCTTCATTACAGAACCTGATTTGTTTTGGGTGTAAATCCATCAATTAATTTTCTAGTCCTTGTCTATACAAAAAGTTGTGCACTTGCACATAAAAATGTATAAAATGCATAAATGCTTGAGAGAGAGAGAGAGAGAGAGAGAGAGAGAGAGAGACCATGCATTTCCCCATCCATCTTGATTTATACAGGAACTTACAAGAACTAATATTCATACTATCTGGACCAACCAATTGGATTCATTTAAATTGTGACATATTGGCAACCCAGGATTTTAGTTTACATAGCGTACATTCTACATACATTGCCTACAAAAATTGTGCCTATAACCGTCTAGGTGAAAATTTTCAGCTTTCTGCAAAACTACACCGCTGAGCAAAGCCTCAACAACCTGCATGCATACATAAAGAAAAAGTTTGGATGAACATTTGTCTCCAGAAATAAACGTTGACAAATAAATTATGGAGTAGAATTCACACCAGTCTTTAATAACCAAGAAGCCGTTCTCGGGTCTCGCCTTCACATATATGGCATATCATTCACTTGACCAAACCAAGGTTAATACACTTGGTCACATGCCCTCTAGATGGTATCCAGGTATTAGAAATATCTCCTAGTGTAAATCAACACAATGTGCAGGAGTACTCCATAATTGACTACTCCTTACGGAAGAGATCAATGACTCTCAGGTAACCTGTGTCAAGTCAAGGAAAAACAATTATTAATCTCCAATTATATCAACAATTCCTCACTTGCAAGATCTACAACAATTGCACATAGTTTTTCTTTAAACAGAGTATCTCTAATCGCACATATCAAATCCTAAATACTGATAAAATAAAATGAAAAATACAAATCATAGATAGAAGGTAGTAGTGCTGTTTGTCAGATGACTCAGATAAGTATATATTAGCGAATGAATCAAGGGTCAGAAAACCAAATCAATTATAGCACTCCAACAATAATGAAATATCTTTATGTATGTACTGCACCAAACAATAAAAGATTAATTACAAGACTGCGCCAATTAGTGAAGCCATTTTTGCCTCATAGGAATAGATAGGTCTTCTTGAGATGCTTAAAATTAGAGATACCTCATGTTTAAGTAAATGAAAATTACACTCAATTAACCTACCTCCACGGAAATTCACTTGTGTCTATTCCAGCTTGGTGAAGCTCATCAACATACTGCAATGCCTCTCGGCACTCTTCCCGGTCATCAAAGAACTCTTTTTTGTCACCTTCTATCTGATATGCTTCATGGCCTTTGCCAGCAACCACCTGCAGCAATGCAACATAATCTTAAAAAGAGCAACAAGAAAAGTTGTGAGAATTGGAGAGCAATGCCAGGGAGCGTATTAATTATGTGACTCATTCATCACACACGAAAATAAAAAGAATTCAGATTGTGTTTTTTCATCTATAGTATAATGGCTAGAGTAATCATACTTTGTTTGCATACCAAACAAGCTTATTTCTTTTTCAAAACCTTTAAGTTTCTTTGTTATCTTCACCGGAGTCCTCTCAGAATCTCATGAAGAATACCACTTCCGCATCTTGCACAACTAAATAAATGCCAATTCTTTTGGGTTACACTTGGATGCAGATAAAGTAAATTTTGGGATTTGAAATGACTAGATGCAGTGTACAATTGAAATCTATGTATAAATGATAATGTAGAAGGAAAAAAAAAGGTTTTGAGAGAGAGAGAGAGAGAGAGAGAGTGGATATTCCATTTTGTGTGACTTCTTTCTTGTTTATACATAAATCTTGCACATGGAAGTAGATTGAGGCTTCGAAAACTTACAACCATATCACCTTCCTCACCCATGGCAACTGCACAGCGGACAGCTACTCGTCTAATATCATGCAGGAAAAGCCTATGACCGTTTGGAAGAGGTGGGTAGTAATCATTCTCGCCATATTTCAAGTAATCCTGCATTGTCCATCCTACACCAGCCAACATGTCATCCAAGATGTCCACTGATACAAATGACAAGTGCAAGCATTAGACCAAGCATTTGGAGAGAATACTACACATTATAGACTAGCATTTTCAGAGACATATGGACCACACCTAAATTTATAGACACAGAAAAATTAAAGAAATTACGCCATCAATCAAATTTGCCTCTTTTTAAAAAAAAAAGATTAAAGTTTTTTCCCCACATCAATGATAGCATATAGCAAAGAAAATAACAATTATGCCTTTTCTTTCAGTTTGGAGGTATGATATACATACATGGATCTTCATTCTTTGGATTGTCTGACGACAGTATTGTCACATCACTTTTATCTGTTGCAATCTTTGTCATCATGGGTCTTTTCCCTCTGTCACTCTCCCCAGGACATCCGATTACTTCACATAAAGCACAAAAAAAGTTGGTCAGCAAAGAAAAAAGAACAATATTGTTTACAAACTTCATATTTTTTTTGCTAAAAAAATTGGTACAGCATTTCTGATGAGTATCAGGAGTAATGCCAAAGAATGGAAAAAATTACTATAAAAAAAAACTCTTGTACACAGAACATGCAATAAGAATAAGCCTGTTCTTACAAAATGGTTTCAACCTACTATTTACTCAATCTAGATATTATTACTTTCTATAGCAATATTACAGTTCTAAAATGGGCAGAGAATTTGGATACATGTTAAAAGCATGCAATTAAACAGCAATTCTAGCTTTAGAAGTGATAATATAAAAAATGGAACATAAGAAGCATACCACTAATAATCCTCCTTGCACCAAGCTCCCTAACAGAGTCCAAAAGTCTAGACAAGGCATCAGGAGTATGAGCATAATCCACAATCACTCCAAAGGCCTGTTCCTCGTCTATTAACTCACACCTTCCTGGAACTGCATCAACCTCTTCAATTCCTCTAACAATGTCCTCCAACGGTGCTCCAACTGCAATCCCAACTGCCACAGCAGCCAGTATATTGTAAATATTATGCCTTCCAAGCAAACCCGATGATATCTCCAATATACCCTGGGGAGTACTGACTAAAACCTGTGTCTCAAACAAGGAAAGTTCAAACTTCAGGGGATAAACATCTGCATTCTTATTCTCCATTGCAAAGGTCACAACCGGAACATCTGGGTTCCCTTGTGCAATGAAGAAGGTTGCATTCGGGTCATCAATATTGACAACTTTCCTGTGCCGTTCTGGATCCACCATCCTCGAAAACAACTTAGCCTTTGCATCCCTATACTCCTCCTCAGTCTTGTGAAAATCCAAATGGTCTCTCGTCAAATTTGTGAAAACTGCTATGTCAAAATCAACTTCATCGCACCTCGCTAGAGCTAGCCCATGAGAAGAAGCTTCCATGACAACTGCTTCAGCCCCATTATGGAGCATCTTAGCCATCAAATTCTGAACCAAAACAGCATCCGGGGTCGTGTTAGGTGACTCCAACTTATTATCCCCATGCACATAATAAGCAACTGTACTCAACATACCTGTCCTCAATCCCATTGCTTCATACAACCCCTTTATCAAATATGCAGTCGTAGTCTTCCCATTTGTTCCCGTTATCCCAATTACTGCCAAATTCTTTGATGGGTACCTATAAAAGGAAGCAGCCAATGCGGGCAAATCTGCATTGGTATCTTCCACAATGACTAATGCTTTACACCCCAAGTTTTCCTCCATGTATATCTCTTTACTAGCTACAACAGCCACTGCTCCTCTCTTAATAGCCTCACTCAAGTATAAATGCCCATCAGTTTTGCTCCCAACACAGCACACAAACAAATCACCAGAATTAACCACCCTCGAATCGTGTTGAATTCCAGTGATTTCAACCTCTAAATCACCATAAACCGATACAGGGACCACTTTACTCTCATCCAAAAGCTCAGCCAAGCTCATTTTAAACTTAGGTTCAACAATACTAGCCCTAGTTTTACCATAACTATCAAAATCCAAATCAAACTCAGAATTCAAACGCAAATTTCCATTTTTACCATCCAAATCACTAACCTTTGAATCAAATTTCTCTGGCCCATCTTCGTCCGAGTCCTCACTAACAACCCTAAGCCCTTGAAGCTCGTCAATCTCCTCCAAGTCCACGACCTCCTCAGGGTCCAACTCGTCAACCGCAACAATCTCCTTCTTAGGGTTTGGCTTCAGAAGCCCTTGCTTCACGAACTCCTTGCGTTTCAAGGCAATAGCGTGGTCAATATCTCCAAACAAATCGTCCCCGGAGTTCTCGTTAGTTACGGAACTGGAATTTTCTGGCGGGTCTTCCACGTCAGCAATGGCATTGAGGAAGGTGTCCTGGTGCTTTTTGAAGTCTTCTTCTTGGAGCTTCCGGTGGCGCGAGGCTTGGCGCTGGATTTGCTGGAACTTGGACACCCCGTGACCCGAGTCTTCCGGGGCTTCGGGAGGGTCGTCGTCTGCCGGGTCCGGGTAGTACTTGCTGTCCGGCCCGATTGCGTGGGTGGGCCTAATAAGCCGAGCAGAAAGAGAGGGAATTGAAGGTCTGAGGGACGTGAAGTTTGGTTTTAGAGAGAGAAAGTGGGGTTGAGGAGAGAGAAAGTGAGGGATTGAGAGGAAAGTGAAGGCCATGGGAGTGAGGTTGCTGAGAGAGAGAGAGAGAGAGAGAGAGGGAGAGAGGTTTTGGAGATGGGAGGGGATAGGGGGTTTATTGCTGACGTGGCGAGTGGCGGGTTTTCGCGCTTTTTGTTTTCTTTTGGAATTTTATTTTATTTTTTCAAGATTATTTTTGGGCTTGATGAAGGATTTGTGAATGTTTTGGGGTAAAATGAAAATGGGTCTTGGCCTATCTCGTAGGCTAGTTTTGGGCTCAAAGTCTTAGTAAATTGGTTGGGGCTTCTAAAGGTAAAATGAACCCAAATAAGTTATTTATTTAAATTTTTATTTTATTACTATATTTATCTTAATTACATTAGAAAAACAATAGTTTTTGGTATATAGATAAGTCATAATTTTGTTTTAGCTTTATAGTAATAGACGTAAAACGAAAATGCTAGGTTAAAATAGTGGAGACTTGATACTTAAAGGGTCAAACATTTATCTTTGCACTCATTAGAACGACTTGACCTTCTTATAACACAATATAATAAAGAGGTTAAAAACATGATGCATTTATCCTCACACTCGTTAGAACGACTCGCCTTGATCTTGACAATCATAATGCCCATGAGTTTTTTTAGCTCAAATAGCTTTGAAGGGAAAATGGATGGATAAAAGGGTATCTCCTAGATTCAATATTGATATATATTATATATATTAGAAATTCTAGAATTGCATTCATAATTCAGTCAAAAAAATCACTTGTGACAAATAGACCAATACAAACTAGCTACAAATGGTCATTATAAATAACAGAGCGACCTAGATTCAATATTGATGTTTAGAAAAAAAAAACCCAAAAAGACAATTAGAATCAGAATTACAAATAAGCATCAAGCTTGTGATGATCTTTCTCCCGAGCTTAAAGTTTCATATACCAAAAATTTCCACCTACCTACAAGGAGTATTAAAATAAAGCGTCAAAATATTCCAGTCCAACACCTCTGTATAAATTATTGGTTCCACTCGTAGAACATGTCTTGATTTGATATGTACAAATCAACATTAAATGGGGATTGGTATTGTGTTAAATTATCTCCATTGACTTTTGTTGCATGTCATAAGAAAGGAGGGTATGGTCCAATTGGATAAGACAACCATATTCAGTCGCATCAAGTAGACCACCAATAATAACATCCAAGTAATCAATGGGTTCATTATTATATTAGCGTCTCCTAGTATCGCTTGTATAAAAATATGATTGTCAATTATTATGAATATTGTATATCAACTTGATATTAATAGTGTATGTGACATATGCGCTTATTATTAACTAAGATTTGTCACATAAGCAAGCCCTGACTCTTGTACGAGAAGAACTTTCATGCAGTGAGAATATGTAATTGACTTAAAATATCGCCTCAATAGCATCTCGTATAGATAAGTTTACGTTCTTTTGAAGTTGTAGGAACATTGCTCACAATTTTGAATAAGCCTTTTTTTTCTGTTGCAATGTTCATGTGGTTGTTGGGGCTTGGGGTCCCAAGTGGAATCTTAAGGCTAACGCAACCCATGCGAGGCCAAGAGTAGTAGTTGCACACACATAAGCATGCATACGCATAGCCTCTAGGAATCAGAATAATTTACGCATACTTTCATATGATAAGGTTCTTTCTTTCCATTGTTTTCAAACTTTGTTTTCCCAACATTTTGACAACTCAACTTTTTATTTGTTTATTTATAATTATAATTGGTGTTGCCTAATATTCTAATTTCTCAAGCAGAATCCAAAGTCTTGTTGTGAAAAGTATTATTGGGAAGTCAAAGGGAAGCTTAACCACTTGGTGCGAAATTTATAAGATCCCGCGGTGACTATAACTTGCCTCTACAAAATCGACAATTCCAAGATGAACACTATGAAATCTAAATTCAACATTGAGGTTGCAGATAGCTATTTTCAATTGAGTTTGTTGATTTTAGTCTCATAACTTCCATGACTAAATTGTAGGTGGAATTATAGATCTACGTAGGACTTATTGGGGCCATTAGTTTTGATTTTGATTTTGATTTTTTTATAATAAAAAAAAGGGGATTAGTTAGTGACGAACCACGACAATCCATCCTTTCGAGGCCCAGGAAAGACTCACACACACGTTTCAGCGCACCCTGGCCATTAGTTGTGATTTTGATTGAGCCAAAAAGCATGTTTGTTGTCCTTAATTTCAACATTTCATTGTTGTTTGTTCATGAATTAGCTATCTTAGAACTGAAGGCAATTAATACATACTAAACTTTGGGACCATCGTCATATTTGGTGGCAGCCATCAAGGACTCAATCTGAATTAAGAACTGGACGATGTCATTCAATTAAGACTATTTTCCTTTTTATTTATTTAATAACCATAGAAATTATTTCTGACACCTACTTTGACTGGACAAACATGACTTCTCTGTTACTATTTTTTTGGACAGAAACGTACAAGGCCCTGCCAATCCAGCTGAGCCAGGCACCCATCCGGAAATCCATGGTAATTATAAGATGTATTTATGGAGGTCAAATTTTGGAAAATATAAAGCCAAGTATTTCAAATTTTTGTAGTAAAGGACATGAAAATTTTAAAATTTGTCTGATCCAGCAAGCTTAGGGACTAGCTGGCTGGCTATGGCCGCTTCACATTCAGATTGAGAAAGATCAGTGTTTTGTCACCTACGACGACAACGCCTCCACATAATCCGAAACGCACCCTATTTCATGAACCCCCAAACAAAACAAGTCTACATCGTGATCACGAAAATGCAGCTTTTCATTGTCTTTTTTTTAATTAACTATACAAATAATTATTTGTTACCAAGAATGTGTTGTGTTAGATCGAGAACCTAGATATAATATGTTATGTTATCAAATGTTAATTCATATTCAAATAAAATTCATGTTGTGTTGTATTGATCGTGAGACAACGTTATTTTATCACATAGTCTAGGGTTCAAATTTACATGACATTTTAAAGTGTGTGTCAAAAAAATCCCTCTTTTACTTCTTAACTTTGACAAAAAGAAAAGAAAAATAGAAAAAGAGAGATAAGGTTATCTTATCAATGTCTCAAAGAAGAATCTTGATGATTAATGTTCTGGATTTAATGAAATACTAAACCATTTTGACAACTTAACTTTATATAATAATAATAATTATTACTTAATAAAATATAGACTACTAAAAGATGGGTGCAAAAATGTTTATCTTACTACTGTTTGATAAGAGATAATCTCTTAGATCATTTCCACTCATCCCTTTTTTCATGTAAATAGTGGTTGTTCTTGAGTTACCATGACAATGGGTGGGAATGTATCAAAAAATTGCTATGGTAGTCACCATGAATAGTAGTTGCCTTTACTTGTCCTTTGCAATAACACAATGAGGTGGAAGTGCTTTTATTATGAATAATTGTGTCTAAATTATGAGACGAAAGGAGAATCCATACCTTTTGCTTTTTTAAATATCTAACTATAAGAGAGAGGAAGTTTTTCACACACACACACTACTGACACATATGGAGATTCAAACATAAAACAACTGGTCTACAATTTAAAATCCCTTTTTACTGGACTAGACATCGTTGGAGAATTCGTAATTGAATGCAAATAGCCGAGTACATTGCCTTGTAACTTCCCTAACCCACATATGGATTAACCAATATATTTTAAAATACATAATCAATTTCACAAGATATAATATGTCGGAAATCTTTGATAAGAAAAGACAAAAAAATCCAAAGGCCGTCCATTTACAATATCATTGTTATTGTAACACTCATGTCATAGTATAGCATAAAAATCTTATTATAAAATTCAAACACGTAAACAGACATCTTTTTATCTTTAGCTTAACGTGAAGAGAGAGAGAAAGTGTTGAAAACAAAGGGAGGTGATGAGACTCTGACGACGGTTGAAGATGGAAATGCAGAGAGAGAGAGAGAGAGAGAGAGAGAGTGGGAAAGCTACTAAACTTAATTTTTCCTTCAGTTGAAAGCTTTCCTCCTCAATCCCCATCCTTGGTGTCTCTGCAAATTGCAATTTACCAGTCGCTGTCGCCATAAATCTCGCTCCCATTGATATCTCTTTCTTTCACTTTTTTATTATTTATTTTTTCATAGTGATTTTCCATTATTCTTCTCCTTGTTCATGGCTCTTCAGCTCCCATTTTTCTGGGTTTCTGGGTATAAATTTAGTTTGATGTTAAAGATTGGAACTTGCTATATTTAAAGCAAGAAGTCCATAGCCTCCTCTGCATAAGTTACTCTCTTTTCAGTCAAAAAGCAAAAAGCTTCCCTTTTTCTTTCTCAAGCACTGCAGAGGACTAAAAGATTTTTCAGGTACCTCTCTCTCTATCTCTCTATCTGTCTGTTTCTTATTTCCTTGTAGAAATTTCTTCATCTCAGTTGATGTTTGTAACATTTAAAATCTTGGGCTTGCAAGTTTATACAGTTATGTTTTTGGTTTGGTTGTTAGACAAGAATTTTCATTGGAAACACTTTCCATAGAAACAAACAGAAAATGTCTCTTTATTTGATTAGTGTTTTAGCAAATTAGGAGCTAATGACACTTACAGAGGCAGCCACAGAGCTGCTAAAATTGAAGTAGCACAGAGTAGAAGATACTTTGGCTTGAATTTCCTCCTTTTTTCTTTTTCTTGTTCTATAATTTTTAATGAATTGCTGACAAGTTAGTTAGGTGTTTCAACTTTGAAGGTAAAAGATTTATTGGGAAATGAATTGATGGCCATGGCCTGTCTGTCACTCAAGCCATGACTAGCAATACTTGTGGCTAAAGTTCCATCTTCAGAAGGAAACTACGATTTTTCCTCCAAATAAACATAATCATATTAGGTGTGATTGTTGAAGAAAACACATGGTGGGACAACACGTTTAAAATAATTTGCACACTACAAAAACCTAAGTACAAAACACACATAAAACAAGGACACAAACCAAAGACAATATTGCAGATTGCATATAATACAATCATCTGTAGTCAGACTGGTGTTTCTCCTGACTTGAGTGTGCACTTGGATATAAACTTTTTTATGCTTATATGTTGTTTCTTCTTGGTTAGGTGCATGACATTGTATATGTGTTTGGATTATAGAAAACTGTCCTTCACAGGGTGAAACTTATTCGAAAAAATTGTTTTTCTATTCTTACATTACAAGTCATCTTTTAATGTATTCATGTCTTTTATTTATTTATTTTGTGCGAAATTATTTCAAAGTACCAATATTATGCTATCCGAGAGACAAATAATTGCATTATTATTGAGGTCATCAGGTTTGAAACTAACACAATATTATATTGTATGCTGTGTACTAAGCTGTTCATCCCCACAGTTTCTTCTTCTTTTTATTTATTCTCTAGTTTGATGTTAATCTGGTGTTATATGCTATAGCCAAGCTCTCCCAGTTCACTCATCATGGCAAAGATGACAACCAGCAAAAAGCCCTATGCCGAAAAGTCCTATGCCAAAAAGTCCTATGCCAAAAAGCCCTATGGTATGTGAGAAGTACGAGACAGGCTGTATGTGGCATTTATATGGCCTCTTCAACTTCCGTCAAGGTCATTCTAATAAGAAGCGGCTTTCACATAAGAGGCATACAAACAGACTGGGTAAGAATTTTTCGTTATGCTGTACAATGACAAATGCAAGACAGATGCAAGTCTTTATGAACTGCTTGTACTCACCCAGCTGCTGTATTCGATAAACTATTACATGCATAATTGTGAACTAAACAATGCTGAAGCAAGATGATAGTGCTTGTTTTTGTCGTTTCACGAAGTGCTGATAGACTTATCAAATAGTAATTAAAAGTACTGAATAAGATATACCTTGAAATTCTTTTGCAGTATTGAAAATATCATTGTACTTTGTTATGATTTCCTATTATATTTATGAATTTGTTTTATATTCTTCTAATTATTATATTCAATAAGATTGAAAAGTTTATCTATTTTATTTTCTTTGTATGTAGATGATGGAAATTTTAAGACCAAGCTTGATTTGCTTAACAAAATGGACGAGAAGGGCCAAAGCATGGATGTAAGTTCCATTAGGCCCGTTTCTTCTATACTTTTTCTTCATTTTGGTCTCTTTTTTATTTAATATTCTCTCACAGTATTGACCCCTGGCTGGTTACTTGATCAATTAAAGCATTATAAGAATTAACTGATTAGCAACTCCAATTGTTCCAGGATAGAATGAAGAACAAAACTCAGACAGTTGATTCTGATGTGGCAAGTAAAAGAAAGCTTAAGGGAGAGGACTTGTCCACTGAGCCGCAGATGAACAAGAAGTTTGCTAGTGATGAAGGGGAAGATATACCATCTAATTCCAAATTTGTTGGGCATTTACCAAAAAACAATGGAAAGACTACCAAAACTCGTCAGAGATCCCATGAAGCTAAGCATAAAAAACATTCTAATTCAGTTTTGGTGGAAGAACCTTTGAATAAGCTCAACTCTGCAGCACTGCCAGAAGTATCTAGCAAAGAGGTACATAGCAAAAACCGACGAGGATGCGGTTGTAAAAGTATTGATACCGTGAAGCATGACCAGCTTAATGAGATTAATCTTGTACCAGTACAGCTGAACGCAGCTGAGGCCATCATAAATCAGAAATTCGTTGATGGGGTGAACCACCAGTCTAAACAATTATTAGATGCATTGGAAATTTTGAATTCGAATAAAGAGTTATTTCGAAAACTCCTACAAGACCCAAATTCTCTGCTAGTCAAACACATCGAAGACCTCCGAGACTCTCAGTCAAGAACACATCAGAGTAAATCTCCCTGTGAAGCCAACGTCTCAGAATATGGGACAAGCAAAGCAAGGCAATCTGAAGGTCCTTCCAGTATTCACACGTTGAAATCCTGTGATATCTACCCGTCTCAGGAAAATGGTGAGTCCGAGTTTCCAGAGAGAATAATAGTTTTAAAACCTGGCCCACCAAGCTTGGAAATTTCTTCAGAGAGTATCAATACCTCTATGCAAAGCTTGAGAAATAATGGGCAGAGTGACACGCCTGCAAATTCTTCCTTTAGCCGTATAAAGAGGAAACTGAGACATGCTATATTGGAGAGCAGAAAAGAGCAGCACTCCAAGTCAATCGATGATACACTAAATACATCTCCCTGCCAAAGCACAGGAGATGATTGTAAAGGAAAGGGTATGAAGATCATTAGAAGCAATTCACCTAGTGTTGATGGTGGAGGAGTGACCAAGTCTTCTCTTGATATCAAGAAAAAAGAAAACATAGGCAAGGTGAAACAATGTGAATCAAGTATTGGACGCGAAGCTGCATCAACCAGTGGAAGTGGTCTTGGAAACTCAAACATTTCGCTTGTTAGCCAACCCAAGCGAGAGGAATCTGAAACTTCTGTGGAGGCTGGGAAACATCTCTTAGAATTGTTAAACAATGGGAACAAGGAGAAGAGCTACTTTGAAAGGCAGGCACAAAAAACATGGGGAAGTGTGATGTCATTTCCTGAGTATGACTTCTTGCCTACATGTAATCCGGTAAGGGACTGGGAAAATAGGTTTCTTAATGAGCAAATGACATTTTCACCCTACGGCAATTGCCAAATGGTATATGAGAACAAGTGGAGGCTTCATAAAGAAAAGAAAGCCAGCTACTCAAGTCCATTGAGTCAGGACGTAGAGGTCCTGCCTGACAATAAGAAACTTGATGATCAATTGCAAGTTTTTGATACACGGCAAAATAACTCAGATTATCCTTTTACTGACATCACTGTGCAGGGAGATATTTCAAGCCCTAAAGGTTTGGAGTTACTAATTATAGATTTTTCATTGATCTCTAAGGTTCTCTTCTGTTTAGCTAATAATCCATCTCCTGCAGGCTGTGTTCAAATTGTACAGAATGATAACACCTTGCACCAAGGAGAAACTAGTTCTTTAGAAGTGCCTTCCGAATCTGAAAGCGCAGACAAATTTGATACCATAAAAGCTAACAATACTATCCGCCCAGGAGAAACTAATTATTTGGAAGTTCTATCCAAACCAGATTGCACGGAGAAGACCAATACCACAGAGACTTGTGATACTTCATACCAAGGAGAAACTCAGCATTCCGAAATACTGACTGAACTAGACAGCACAGACAAGGCTCTTGATCAGAGCTCAGAAACAACCAACATGTACGATGAAGAGGAATATTTTAAGAGATCCAGACAGGTATAGTGCCTGAATTGATTTTCTCTCAAATTATTTTGGAATTATTCTCTCTACCACCTGTTCTTTTCTTTGTCCACTTTATGCTGCCAATTTATGTGCTTTATTACCGTTGTCTTGTTACTGATCTTTAGATTTTTCTGGATTCACCTTTTGAGGATCAGCCATTAACATTTTCACCGGATGTTTTTCAATCAAGCCCTTCAAGTATTCAGAGAGTGGAAGATTCTGATTGCATCGAAGATAAAGGAGAACAGCCAAGTCCAGTTTCTGTACTTGAGCAGTTTTTTGTAGATGCCACCAGTTCTGCAAGCACCATATCTGAACCTGGTACACCTTCATCAGGATCTACCAATTTTTCCTTTTTTCTTCTTCTCTTTCCCAATTCACTTCATGTAACTGAGTTCAACCATGCCATGCAGCTGAAGAGCACCATTCTGCTCTTCTTGTGAAGTCCCCTTTGGAACCCGAAACCTCTTCTTTGAATGAACATGAATATATCTCTGAGTACGTGATGGCCGTGCTGCAAGCTTCTGGCTTGAATTGGGATGAGCTCTCGATGATGTGTCAATCATCCGATCGACTGCTTGATCCATTCTTGTTTGATGCAGTAAAGTTGCAGTCTAACCAATTCCATGGTGATTGTATGCTCCTCTTTGACTGTATAAATGAAGTCCTTGTCGAGGTATATCAGACTCATCTTCCATGCTCCCCTTGGGTGTCATTTATCAAGCCAAATGCCAGAAGAAAACTTTGCATTGAGAAAACTGTGATTCATGAAGTGATGAAGTCTGTGCATCCATCACCACATACAATGCAGCAAATTGTTGAAAAGGACATAGCACAGTCTGGAATGTGGCTGGATATCCGAAATGATGTTGAGGAGACTGTTTTTGAGATAGTAGAAGATGTTTTAGAAGGGCTGATCATGGAAACCATATTTTAGCGGCTCTTCTGAAAAATTGTATATTGCTATATAGCTGTGCTTTAGTCTGCATTGGACCAAGGAAATCAGGGCAAGCTTGGGTAGGTTAGACCAACTGGTTTTAAGTCACTTAAGAAATGTATTTGGACAATTTGAACAAATCATGCAAACACAAGGTTACTACATGGGGAGCTGGTATCAGGAAGCTTCTTGCAGATGTGCATAAGATCGTCATGGGGTACCCTTGGATCAATTGTAAGGCTCAAATTTTGCGTATACTCTGTACAGTTTATATTAAACTTCTGATAGCTACTAATTATTGGCTCATGATCCTATACTAAGTGCACAGCCTTCCCCCCCACCCCGGATCTTTTGACTCTCTCCATCTTTTTCCTGTTAAATTGAGGAGCTCAATGTTTTATCAAGCTAGATTATAAGCCTTGTGATGTGTCTAGGGTATAGTGTCTACGAAATGTGCCAACAATGTATTTCAAGCTAGCTTAGAAAAAAAAAAAAAGAGGAAAAAAACAAATACTATGAAAGGTTGAGTTGTTGATGCATTTATTTCGAGTTTTTCTATTTAACCCCGCACTTTTCTTTGTTCACCCCATATTCTAAGGCCTTGTTTGGGAGTAATTCTGGATAGGCTAAGGGAATTTCACAATTTCACAATTTATAAGAAAACCCCACTATCTTCCCAAACTACCCCTAAATACACACCTAGCAGGAAAATAAATAAATAAATAAACTCATCAACCTTACACCCTACACCCGAATCCTAATATCTTCAAGTCCATCTTGTAATTTCATACCAGCATTTTGCAAACATTACTGCATCATTATTCTTTTGCACCCGAATATTTTTTTTTTGTAGAACATGTTCTGTAATTTTTCAATGTAACATAGTGTGATAAATATTTTACAAGCGATAGCTTACAAGTGTAGTTGTTCTTCATCAAGACTTTTGTTCTGCTCTGGAAAACGGATTTGACACATAGTATTTTTATGTATATTTTCTTATTATAATTTATATGTATGTTGTACATGGATGCAATAAACACTACGTTTATATTATTGAGGGCATTATGTCAATTTAGGAGATAAATAAAAACAGCAAAGCAGAAGTGTTGGGCCGTGGGCGTGGAAGAATTCTGTTAATAAAAGAAAGAGGGGGAGAGAGAGGTGAGGAAGGAACGCAAAGCCAGGGAAATTTATAATCAACCCTTTCTTTATTCATTTATCAAATATACACTAATACACATGTGTATATATATATATCATATATATATATATATACAATCCAAACCGTACATTCAAAGATCATCTCTACAAAAAATCAATTGGATATCATTTGACCATTCAATTGAGTTATTGCTTGAAGCACCGTGTTGCAGGATGTTGATTTGTCTGGATGATCAGTGAAGACCTTGCATCATTGCAAAGGGCTTCCCAATTTTCAATTACAGAGGACTAGGAGCTTGGATAGTTTGTGTTGGAACTGCATGCAAGAAAAAAAACAGAATCATTTTTATGTGTGAGAGAGAGAGAGAGAGTTAAATTAAGAACCATATAGATAAAGAGGCAGAGGTTACCATGGCTAAATTGGTGACACTGGTGAAGTGAGCAACCAATTTTGCAGTAGTAATGGGAGAGATCCACAGGGTTTTGAGGTAGATTAGGATCAAGAGGACACTTCCCCAGACATAGTCTGACACATAAAAATGGTAACTGATCACAATTGTTGAGGCACTGCTGGAAACAGGGTTCATCTGCAATTGCATTTCCAGTGATTAATAGAATGACCTCCATCTCCACCACTGAGGCACCCTTCAACTCCATCATCAAAGTTTTACTTGGTATCCAAGGAACTCTCCACTTCTGAAATACACCTTGGCCAATCTGATGATCCAAGAATACCTTTTGTAGGCCACACTGGCTAACCATTGCATCAGATTTGGTTCTTTATAACTCATAAAATCTCAAGTGCTGCTGGATTTGCTAGTTATTATGAATCTCTTGGATTTTCCTTAATTAATGCAGGTCAATTTCAACTAGTTCCTTTCATTTTTCATTCAAATTTTCTAGTGTGGACAAATGTTCTTCTTAACTCAAAGATTCAGCCTTTAAGATGCTCCTTAATTGCAAAGGGGCTTGTAGCTGTAGTGGTGAAGAGCAGTTATCCGTGCATTCGAGATCATGTGTTTGCTTGTTATTGCGAACCATATATCGATAGTATTTTCTTTAATTAAAGCAAGTCAATTTCAACTGTCTTCTTTATATTGTTCAGTATTTCTACAAAAAATCTCAACTTTTATCTTTGCTAGTTATTGGTCCAATCTATAGTCAACTATCCTTAAGATTTTCCATTAATTAATCCAAGCCAATGTCAACTATAGTTTCTTTTATTTTACTTTAAGGTTGGTAGAGCTTAGTAACCGTCATATCATGCAACAGAATTTCAAAGTACATAGAGGCGGAGCCACAGTGGGGTCAATGGGGTCGCACGACCTCTTGGAAGCCATGAAAATAAGCTTAGAGGTCCCTTGGAGCTGCTGGTGCGACCTCTTGGAGCTGCACACCACGTGGTCGACGAAATGCCTGAAAGAAGAAGGAAGAGTTATTGAAAGGTTGAAGAAGAAGGAGGCTGGTGGCGCGCGTTTTTAAAAAACAACAAACGACGTCGTTTTGGAATTTTTAAATGACCGCCAAAACGACGTCGTTTTGGGCCAGGTCTAAAGAAAAAAGATAATGACCAGCGTATCCTCCAGCCTCTCCTTCTCCACAAATCCGATTCCTCCATTCCAAAACCCCCAATTTTCCCCCAATTTTCTTTTGTTACTGCTTCTCCAATCTGTCCTTATTTCCATTTTCAACATTTTAAATGTCTATTTTATTTATTTTCATTTACTCCATTTACTTAAGTTTACAATGTAAATAAGGAAGTACCCTCATTTGGATTCAAATAAAAATACTAGAAAATCAAATTCTCACCAAATCAAAATATGAAAATTCGGTTTTAGTGCAAAATATGATTTAGGCTAAAAATGATGGCTCATTAAGTCAATATATACTTCATACTAAAATCCCATAAAATCAAGTTTTCTTATTTGATGTGTAGAGAATAAAAGCCGCCAAAAATTATCTTGAGAAAATGATTATTCCGAAAAACCATTTTTCATACTTAGTCAGTATTGCACCTCCGCTAAAAAAATTCTGGTCCGCCTGTGAGACACTATAATTGAAGTCAAAGCAAAATGGCAAATTGCTATCTATTGGCCTCTGGACCATCACAAAGCATTCTTGCCCCCAGTAATAACAAAGTTTACACTTTAATATCTATCCGAAGCTGCAACTTCTGCCACTCTTGCGCCTCAGCCTGTGCATGCCATTCTAATTTTTTTTTAAATTAAAACTTAGGCAGCAGTTTAATTAAGGAATTTAGGGTAACTACATAATCTCCTCTATCCTCCCTCCCTTTTCTATGTGATCTCGAATAAAATGATGTCTCAAGCTTTATGTGTTTAGTGCGTAAGTGAAGTATGAAATTCTTAGAGATGTTTATCGCACTAATTTCCAGTAACAATGTGAGTTTTTATTTTCATTTTTTTGTATATGTAGAATATATATGTTGATTCTATCCTAAATTTTTTTTTGGGACTTTTACACTAAGATCCCTTGTGTTTCGATTCCTGGCTCCGCAGCTGTTTCTATGAGAATGGCTGCTAGAAACTCCAACAGAGTGACAATTATGTTCCTGGCAACATTTGCTCTACTTTTTTATGGAGATATTGCAGTTCAAGGATGGGGAAGGTTATCAAAAGATGAAGACTTGGAGCTGGATACACAGCTTAACCTTATCAATAAACTTCCAATCAAGAGTTTCAGGGCAATTAAACTCTCTTTTAAATGCTCAAAATAGTACTAGTTGAGACAGTTTTAGTTTGTTGAACCCATCTTTGGCTTTTTTCACTTTTGCCACCAACAGATTGGATATGGTGATATTGTAGATTGCATTGGTATCTACAAACAACTTGCTTTCGATCATCCTCTGCACAAGAATCATACAATCCAGGTTCCGTGTTTGCTTCAATATCACGCTCGTGAGTGATTGATAATTGTTGATTGGTGTGTACTTCAGGACCAATGAATAGTTAAAATCACTCACATGTTTGTGGGCGACTGACGCTATCAAAGCTTTTCATACAATACAGTTTAGTAATGTATATTCATATATATATATATATATATATCTGGGTTCAAATTGTTCAATGCAGATAAAACCTACGAAGGTGCCAAGAGGGAATGGAAACGAAGAATTGAAAACGTTTAAATATTCACAATATGTGCCTAGGAACCTACATTGCCCACAAGGATCAGTGCCCATGAGAAGGGCAACAAAGGAAGATCTAATAATGGCAAAAAATATGAAGTCTTTGGGACTAAACTACCCAATTACAAAAACTCACAGGCGCAGCTCCAATAAGATTGACATAAAGGGCCATCATGTAAGTACAACTTTCTCATAAATAAGAAGACCATCATCTTAATTAGCATAACAATTAGCAAGGGGCGCCATGTAGCTCAAGTGGTTAAGAGCATTTACCATGCATAGGTCTTGGGTTCGGTTCCCCCTTTCCTTAATATCTCTTGTATCAAAAGAAAAAAAAGAAAAAGCATCCCGATTAAAGCAATAGCTAGTTGATATTGTATTTGGAATGAATTAGTCTTTCTTTTTACAATTGAATTGATTGATTCATAAAATAATTGGTTTGGTTTTTTTTTTTTTAAACTTATTTCCTCAAATCATCAGGCTGCAATGCTAGAGTATAGAAACTCAATTTATGGAGGCAGAGGAGGCATTAATATTTGGAACCCCAGTGTTCCACAAACTCAATTTAGCCTTTCAAGTATGGCTCTTGCAAATTGGTCTAGGGAGCAGAATAACACTATACAAGCTGGTTGGATAGTAAGCATCTGCTGTAAACACCTCTTTATGATAAAATTGCAAATTAATTACAATTAAATAAAATTAATTATTTTTAACCTTTCAAGTTAATCTAAATCTATTTCCCTATGGCAGCTGACTTTATACTTTCTGGACTGTAAGTCATTAATTTCAAGTCTCAACTTTGCATTTTCTTTTCATTTATTTATAAGTTTTGGAAAACCATGTATATTGCAGGCAGATGGTTACCAAAAGGCTGGTTGTTTCAATATTCTATGTCCAGGATTTTTGCAAGTTAGCTCTGTTATACCCATTGGCCTCAAGCTACCAACTTCTACTTACAGGGGTAAACAATATGATATGCTGCTCAGTTTACATCAGGTGCCCATCCCTCTACTAATTTTACTGCCAATATAAAAGACATGATGAACATTATTGTTAGTAAATGTGGTAGAAATAGATTACTGATTATGTGCAAGGTGTGTGTTGGAGCAGGATTTCTTTCAAGAAGAAATACCTCCACAGGTTCTTGACTGAAGTCTGCACGTTTCCTTAGTTGGAAGAGAACTCCGGACTACGTTCCCGAGGTCGAAAGATGGAAATGGGGTGAATACCTGCAAAAGTCACTCCAACGCTCAAGTCAGATTCGTGCAGCATACTCGTAGTGGTCGCTTGAATTTCACGTACATTTGTTGGAGGTCTAGCTGGGTTTTTATAGCGTTATGAGATCTTGGGTCTAGCCCCACTTCCTTAGCTCTGCGCATCCGATCCTCCACTTCATGGTAATGGGATCATATGAGTGGTTTATGTCTCCCTTGTTCCGCACTCCTCTAGTGGGAGGCAAGTTCGATCATCCCACGTCTTTTAGTCGTGGCATATGGGCTAGGCCATGATAAGTTAGATTTGGTCCCCACAGTGCCCTCCTTTTTTCCTCTCTACACGCTTCGCGGGTGGAGAGGGAAAAACAACCTAATTGGGACTTTGGAATATGATTTCTTCGGACTGAGCTTATGTCACCGTGATGGGCTCATGGCTGAGCCCAAAAATAAGCCATACGTTTTCTTTCTTGGCCTTGCTGGTCAAGCCAAAAAATATGATCCCCATTGGCCTATTGCCAACCCATGGATGTTGTTTTCACACCTTGCATGTGAAATATCCAAATGTGAATTTTCATGCATGTTGCCAACTTCTCAGGTTTCAACTGTGGACTATTATCCCCATGTGGAGTATTCGAATGTGGAAAACCAATCCCATGCGTAAGTGGACCCTTTTCTTTATTTTGGATTTCTGCCCCTTTGCCGATCTGGTGGGTTCCATGCTCCTTACTTTCTCTTTCCTAGCCAGTCCCAAACGGATTAGGATGTATCTCTAAGCTTTTGCCAACCCAATGGGTCCCATATCACTTGGCTTCTCCCTCCTGGCCGATCCCATCTCTAGGTGCCAATCCAATGGGCCCCATGCTCCTTACTTTCTCTTTCCTAGCCCATCCCAAATGAATTGGGATGTGCCTTTAAGCTTTTTCCAATCCCACACTTGGTTTCTCTCTCTTGGCCGATCCCATCTTGGTTTTGAGCTCTTACCGCTCTCATGCTCCTTACTCCACGTGTCTTGGTTTTGAGCTCTTGCCGATCCCATCTTGGTTTTGAGCTCTTGCCGATCCCATGCTCCTTACTCCACGTGTCTTGGTTTCTCTCTCCTGGCCGATCCCATCGTGTTGCGAGTTTTTGCCAATCCAATGAACCCCATGCTCCCTCACTCTCTCTTTCCTAGCCGATCCCAAATGAATTGGGATGTGCCTTTAAGCTTTTTCCAACCCCGTACTTAGGTTTCTCTCTTCTGGCCGATCCCATCTTGGCTTTGAGCTATGGTCACTCTGGTGGGCCCAATACCCCTTTAGCTGTCCTTCCGGACTTGTGCGCCTTCGGTCTCCCAACCGATCCAAGGTGTTCGTATCTTTTTTTTTTGCCCTTCACTACCCACAGTCCCACTACCCCTTAGCTGTCCCCGGGCCCATGCGCCGATCTCTCAACCGATCCAAGGTGTTTGTGACTTTTCTTTTTTCTTCTCTTTTTCTTTCCTTGCGCTTCTTCAACTGTCCCATGCGGGCCCTAATACCCCTTAGCTGTCCTTCCAGGGCTCGTGCGCCGATCTCTCAACCGATCCGAGGTGTTTACGATTTTTTTCATCTTTTCTTTTCTTTTCTTTTCTTTCCTTGCACTTTTCAGCTCTCCATGCGAGCCCCAATACCCTTAGCTGCCCTTCAGGCTCGTGCGCTTCGATCTCTCAACCGATCCGAGGTGTTTGCGACTTTTTTTTTGGCCTTTTCTTTCCTTTTTCCTTTGTGCTTCAGTTGTCCATGCTTTAGTCTTTGCGTGAGGGGGTGAACATGCCTAGCTCCGTATGGTGTACTTAGTACCTTGCACTACTTAACTCTTCTTTGTTTGTTGTTGAGGTGCATGCAGTTTTCTACTAGGGGAGCGCATGCGTTGGGGAGAAATAATTTCGAGTGGTCATATCACCAGGCTTTGTCGCCGAGTCTAAGGCAAATATTTGAGCCGCCACACCCAAATTATCTTTGCTTTTGACAAATTTTTTCCCGTGACTTTGTGAATTATCTTCCCAATCTTCGCCCCGCTATAAAAGTTTTGGTGATGGGGTACAGTCGCTCGCAAAAACCATTTGCTCTTGGTCCTCACATATAAATTATAGGCACGTAAAGAGAAGGAAGTGTCCTGTGTGTCTGAGAACTCTGCCTATGTTCTTGCCACCACCCAGTAAGTACTATTTTCATTTTTTGTATTTTAATGTCAAGCCACGAGATTTGGCCTAAGTTCGGTGGTGTCCCACCGAACTATGAGATACTTAAGGCTCGCACCAAAGGATGTGTTCCTGACAATGTAGGAATTAGTCATCTTCCTCTGGGTCGAATATGTACACTGGTGCCGATATCCCTCCGGGTTCCTTAATTCTCTCCCCAGGCCCACTTAGAGCATGTTAGGTTTCCGCTGCACCCCTCTTTCACATGATCTTGTTCTTCTTGGGTCTTTACCCCATGCAACTAAACCCGAATTCTTACATTCTCATATCTGGGTTTCTAGCCGTTGGCATGAAGTGGGGTGTGTCCCTTAGCTTTAAGGATTTCATTTACCTCTACAACTTGGCTTGTGTTAGGGGGGAAAGTCACTATTTATTTTTTACGTCCGGGTCTGGTAAAAAGGTATTCACTTGTAAGCCCACTTCCACCAAGTCTTGAAAAAACCAACCTCACTTAATGCGGTGCCTGAGATGTCTAATATGCCTATCCCGTCGGTGTTTGGCTCAAAACTTGGTATACATATTTATGTCTTTGAAATATTGCGTGTTGTCTTTTTGCAGGTCTAACTAACCTTTTTTTTTGGCGGACTTCCTCCGAATAGAAGGTATCTCATTCTGACGACCGGATCGCTTGGTTGGAGGAGAACTTGGTGGTCGGGGTAGGATATCGCACGCCGCCGATCCTGCTACTCTCGCTTCGTCTATCTATCGCCGTCAATGACTTACCTTCCGTTCATTTTGGCTGATTCAAATCTGCGCGAATAGACTTGTTGAATGGACATTTGTTCCGTCGACGTTGAGCTTTGTTGCACCGAGGATTGACGTCCGTATCCAAGCAGCTTTTGAGAAATGGAGGCCGAGTCAACTCAGCCACAGTTCCGAGGATGCATATCCGGTCTGAGTCCGATCGGTTAGATATTCAGGCACCACTCTTATTGTTGGTCCCAGTCGTAGGGAAAAAGGTCGGAAAAGAGCCCGAGCTCTCGGGTCGGGAATAAATCCCGTCATGCTTCACAGGTTGTTTTGGGTTTGGGTTCACCAAATGTGTCTGCTTCGAGCACACCATCCCGACCTCAGCAAGTCTCTCGCGCCCATACTCCTGCTAGCTCGTTGGGAGAGAACGATCTTACGTCCATGGACGAACATATGTGGGGTTATTAATCACAGATGCTTGAACGCGATACGTTTGGGATTCGCATCCAATTGCCGTATCATAGTTGTTTGTTTAATGCCCACTTTTTATTTCTCGCAGATGGTTGGGATTCGCGGCGCGCAAATGGTGAGATTTCAGGCTATGAGCTGTGAGATATGCGAAAAGATGGCGACCCTTGAACTTAGCGGGAAGCGCATCAAGGAATGTGAGGTTGAGCTTGAGCAGGGGCGAGTGTAAACTTTGAAAAGTGGTCAAAACAACATCGATGGAGGTTGACCATCATAAGCAAAAGCGGTGGATGCGCACGCAATAGGGATGATGAGTATTAAGCCAACACCAAGCGATCAAGGTCGAGATAGCGGCAATTCAATACGGTTGGGTTCAAGGTCAATCCCGAGCACCGGTTTGTGGCGGGACTAGATGACTATGATGATGAGTTGAATTTGACCCCGCTGGCTACGAACTATTCCACGGTATGCACCCTGCAGATCGTCTTCCTGCGAATTATATCCCCATCACAGGACCCCACCATGACTTTTCATGGGCCAATCCATTCGGGTCGGTTGGGACCATTGTCTCTAGTGCTAATCTTGCATCGTCTATTGCCGATCTTGAGCATGTCCTTGGATTTACGGGCTTCACCTCACATGCTGCATTTTTCACTTATGCTGGGTGTAACAACCCGGTCCTTAATTAATATTTAATTATTAATTTATTCTAGTAAAAGACCATTATACCCATAGAATATTTTAATAATATAAAAATTGACTTTTTGACCGAGGAAGGAATTTAGGGATTTCAGTTGTACCGTTGTGTGGAACGCGACGAAATGAGTTCGTAGACATGTAGTGGACTCAAATCGGAGTTGTAACGAATGAGTTACGATCAAAATAAGTTTAGTGGCATAACCGTAAATATTTCAATCTTCAGGTTTATATAAACCCATAGATTTTCTGGTTTTCGTTGTGGGGGGAGTTCGAGCAACCGACTTTAGGAGAGGATTTCTCTCAGCTCCGACCACCAAATTGAGCAAGATCAGTGCCAAACGAACCACCTCACTCCCCTCTTTCAGTCTCAACCCATCACAGCCGTGATCCGCTGGTGTGGTCGCCGGAATCAGCCACGAAACAGGTGGTGTTGGATAGATTTTTCTTAAACTTTCACCGGCCGTTTCTCTCCCCTCCGACCACCAAATCAGTCAAGTGAGGTATGGATTTCTAGCTATTTTTTATGCTCTAGCTGCTGGTTGGGTATGGATTTCAAAGATTTCAAGCGTAGATCGTTCGATTTTTAAGTTAGGTTTCAGCAGACTTTTGAGATCACTGTTTTGGCCACTTCTGTCCACTTTTTGGGGTAAGGTCTAAGAACAAAAGTTGTTCCAAATAGGGTGTTTTATCTAAGTTAGGAGTTTAGGGCCGGCGGTTTGGAGTTTTTCTGGCCGCTAGAAATGGATCAAGCCACCCACGCGTTGCGGGCGCATGTGGCGGCTCGTGGGCAGATTGGTGGAGCCCCATTCAGTTCTAGAATGATCCTTGTATCGTCACAAGCGTGTAGGATTTCGCGGAACTCAATTTGGTTAACGTTTGAACCCCGAACGGATCTTGCATAATGTGGGATTTCCGTGTTCAATAGTTTTGAACCATTGGATCTTAACCATTTTCATATATGTTGATCTAGACAGTTCCAGATCATATAGTATTTGTGAGCATAAACGAGTCGGTTGCTCCAAAATGTCAGCCCTAGGCGAGGTTTATAGTAAATTAATCGATAGTTAAATAAACGATTCTGATTAAGCGAACGATTACAAGTCAAAACAAAGGAAAGAACTACGTGTGCCTTGATCCCTCAGGATGGATACGTAGGCGACCTACGATTACGAGCGCGACGAGTTAGAGCCCGAGTTTCGCTTTGCTTCTAGGGGCATTTTGGTCATTTTACCCCACCACGGTGTCGATTTTAGGCGGTTTCGACCGGATTTCAAAGTGCAATTAAGGTCGTCGTTTCACTGGGCCTATCTCGAGGTCGTTCCACCCATTTGATGAAGTGCCCTAGGTTGCCTTGTTTCGTTCAGTACTTGTTGTATTTTCTTTTTGGTTCTGTCTTTGGCTTGATGTACTTAATTATCTTAGATCACGTTCCTAGAATTCCAGACTCGCTTTATCAGGCTTTATGAGTTATTCACTTGATTTGAATCTTAACCATAACGTAATTACCTGAGGCTTAGCATGGTGGTTTTTCAAACTTAGCCAAGATCCTCCCAAGGTGTACTATTATTTTCAAATTCAAAAAGCAAGGGATTGGATATCCTATTGTCCCCGCATTATGACCTTATCAGACGTCCTTTACGTTTTTAAGTAAGCCACTATATAAAGGGTAATTCGGTTTTCAGGTGAACATACCTATCCCACTTATGGCTCATAGACGCAACCTAAAGCTCCACTTCCGCCTTTGCGCAGATGTTCCGAAGAAAGGAGACTCTCAGGAGGAGCACTTCGTCTTTGTCAAGGAGGGAGTCCCCTAATTGAGATTCCAAGAGCCTTGATGGAATCATTGAGATATGCTCTTAGGATTCCTCTGCCGACTCTCCGGCGGATGTTTCAGATTATTCGACGGTTCTCGATCCATTTCGTGAGTCCAGGTCCCAATCTGGTGATATCAAAGATGGGGAAAGGCTATTATGAAGAAGGAGTACCCCAAGGGCGCGGGATGAAGCTGGTTCGTCTCGTGCCCCACACTACTCCTCACTTCGACCATAACATGTTGCTGATGGAGCGAGACTTACTCAAGGAGGATCGACATGAGTTAGTACCCAAGTGACTCGCCTTTGGAGTGATCTTGCTGATGCAGATCGGGCCGTGTCGCAACTCATTCCGACGGCATACGTGATGATTTAGACAGGGTATCCACCGCTTCGCACTAAGGCAAAAATGGTTTACCTTTACGTGGTTTGGGGTCGTCTCCCCTTGCCATCAGACTAGCCTATGTTACTCATGGGTTCGCACCTGTAGACTCAGTAGTTTTATGCACTTTTCAGCTTTGAATAATTTGGAGGCATTCCTCCTATAAACATTTCATATTTTTCCTTTTGTGGCCTTAAGAGCCTAATGCTATTGTTATGTTTAATCATGCGGTCTTCAACCTTGTCACATGCGTATTCTTATTCATGTTGCTTGACCTCTAACCATGTCATGGTCCCCGATCATGTCGTAATCTCCGATTACTTCTTTACGCGCGATTTCCAATCACTTCTTTATGCGTGATCTTCGACCACGTCTTGATTGCGATCTTTAATCATACTTTTGCTTCTTGGCCAAGCACCTTCTGTGCTCACTGATTAGTATATGCATTTTCTTATTTACAAGGTCTTCAACCTCGTGAACTCAGGTGATGCTAACTTAAATAGACGTGGTCCTCGACCAAACGCTTCGAATGTAAAGAAAACATGTGTTCCATTAAACGTTCATCCAACGATGGACAATTTAGGGAAAATTCACAAACAAGCGAAAAATGAAAACAACAAAATCAAACTAAATACTTCCTTAGATGAATTGCATTCCAAGGGCGCGGTACATATTGACCACTCTCGATATGCCTCAACATATGGGCCCCCTTTCCATAAGCCTTAATTACCTCGTACAGTCCTTCCCATGTCCGTCCAAATTTTCCCGCGCTTAGGTCGTTGGTATTCTCCATGACCTTTCTGAGTACCCATTCGCCTACTTTGAATCTCCTCTACCGTACTCGTTTATTGAAGTAATTGGCTGCCTAGTTTTGATAGTTCACAAGTCGTAACGTTGTGGCTTCTCGTTGTTCTTCAAGCATGTCCAGGTTGTGAGCTAGATGTTGCTCATTATCATTGCTCTCTACCACTAGGGTCTTGACTATGGGTAGTCCAATTTCTATGGGGATGATGGCTTCAGTTCCATAAGCTAAGGAAAAAAGGCTTTCGCTGGTTGGTTTATGTTTGGTAGTGCGGTATGCCCATAATACGTTCGGCAGTTCCTCTGACCATTTGCCTTTACGTTGTTCAAGCCTTCTCTTCAAGCAAACAAAGATAGTACGATTAGTTTTCTCGGCCTGTCCATTTCCTTTGGGGTAACCGAGACGAGAAGCTGTTGAATGATCCTTTTTCCTCGCAGATAAGTTCGAATTTAAGATTATCGAATTGGGTTCCGTTGTCTGTCACGATGGCCCTTGGTATCCCAAAGCGACAAATTATATTCCGTCATACGAATCTTACCACGTCTGTTTGGTCACTGTTTTGTAAGTCTCGGCTTCCACCCTCTTGGTGAAGTAGTCAGTGGCCAAAAGGATGAACTTCTTGCCCCCCACTACGGTGGGAAGTGGTCCTATGATGTCCATCCCCAACAGGTGAATGGCCAAGGCCCTACAACGGGTTAAGTTCCTCGGTGGTTGCCGATAAGGGGTGCATGCCTTTGACATTTGTCGCATTTCCGTGAAAATTGCTCTGCATCATGGGCCATGTAAGGCCAAAAATATCCTTGGGTTAGCGCTTTGTTGGCTAAGCTCTTCCCACCCGTGTGGTTCCCACATGTCCCTTGGTGAATTTCATTTAGCACTCCATTCGGCTTCACATGGATCGAGGCATCTGAGATATGACCCTAAAAAAGACTTATGAAAAAATGTATCATCTATAATGGCATACCTTGTGGCCTTTATTCGTAATTTCCTCTCCTCGATCGGGTCATTGGGTTGGGTTGGGTTCCCTTTGTGATATAGTTCATGATTGGAGTCATCCACGTTTCTTCTTCGGCATCAATCTGCATACTCCAGGATCAATTGGTATACTGGGACTCGATAAGAGTTCCAACCAGGGCAACCCGTAGGTCTTCCACGATGTTGATGCAGAGTGGGCCAAGCGATCTGCATCAACATTCATTTCTCTCGGTATGCTTTCAAACCCTATTTTTTCGAACCTGCTGGCTAAATCCTTTACCAACCGCTTATATGCCCCATTCATTCATTCTTAGTTGCATATTCCTTAGTTTTCGGCCGACTATGAGGCGAGAGTCGCTATGGATAACTAAGCGTCCCACCTTCAGCGTCTGGCGGTTGGAGTCCTAACACTAGGACTTCGTATTCCGCCATGTTGTTTGAAGCGGGAAGTCTAATTGAATGGAATACTCGAGTTTACCCTTCGGCGGCGAGATGGCGATTCCCACTCCGGCTTTGCCTGATTAGATGTTCCGTCTACATATAATTCCCATTGGGCCTGGTCCGGGTTTGGTGCCTCCTTGAATTTCATCATGGTTTTCCTGTTGTTTGTTGGGTGGGTAGGATTCTACTAGGAAATCGGCAATTACCTGGCCCTTCTGGGCTGTTCGAGGTCGATATCTAATGTCAAATGCTTCGAGCTCGATGACCCACTTTGTAACTCTTCACTGAGAGGTCTGGCTTGGACATGATCGCCCTGATTAGTTGGGTCGTCGATCGATGATCGTGTGTGTCCTCGAGTATTGTTGAAGCTTTCGCTTGGTCACTAAACTAACACGAGTTTCTTAGCCAATGGATATCTCTTCTAGGCCTCAATTAAGCTCTTGCTCACAGAAAATATGGGTTCTTGAATTGAATTTTCCTCCCTAGCAGCATTCACGACAATGACGGCCAAGTATAGATATAAAGGTTCACCTTGCTTCGTAATGGTCAAGGTCGGGGTGGCGATGTACTTCTTTAGCTGCTCGAAGGCCTCTCTTTGTTCAGCCTTCATACACTTCCATCCTTGTTTGAATCGCTTTGGAAGAATGGCTTACAACGATCGATGACCTTGAAATGAACCGGTGAGGGTCGCTATCCGCCATTAGAACACGCACATCTCTAGGTGTTCTTGGGTGAGCATACTCCGCAGCGCTTCCAACCGATAGGTTGGGCTCGATGCCTCGCTTGTTCAACTATTTGCCCCAAGATACCCTGACGAAACTCCAAATGCGCACTTCTTCAGTTTAAGCCGCATGCGGTATCTTCTTAGTATATAGAAGACTTCTTCCAGGTGCCTAACATGTTGGGACTTTTCCTGGCTCTTGACGACCATGTCGTCGATGTAGACCTCCATCGTTTTTCCGATCTGGCTTTTGAACATCTTGTTCACTAATCTTTGATACGTCAACCTGCGTTCTTCACCCGAATGGCATCACTGTGTAACAATACAAGTCTCGCTCGGTGATGAATGCCGTCTTTTCTGGTCCTCAATTGCCTTTGGGATTTGATTATATCCCGAATAAGCATCCAGGAATGAGAGAAGTTCATACCCGGCGGTAGCATCTACCATTTGGTCGATCTTTGGTATCGGATAACAGTCTTTCGGGCATGCTTTATTCATGTTGATGTAGTCCACGCACACACGCCACCTCCCATCCTTTTTACTTACTACCACCATATTCAAGACCCATGTCGGACACCAAACTTCTCGAATGAATCCTGCCTCTAGCAATCGGTCCACTTCATCGCTAATAATTTGGTTCCAAGAGCGTACCTCCTCTGTAGGGTGATGGGGCCCGCCTGCCCATTAAAAAGCTTAGCCCGGCCCATTATGGGCTTTGAGATGGCCCGCCCGCCTTGGTCGGGCTAGGCTTGGGCTTGGGTGTCGAAGCCCGGCCGCCTACAAAAGCCCGGCCCGTTAGGTCCCGCATACATATGTAATTATGTATAAATAAGAGTTTAGGTTTAGGATTTTATCACTTAAATCACATATATAATTTGTTTCATTTCATTTACTTTTCTTTACTCATTCCTAGTTTATAATTGGATGATTAGCACATTAATTTGTGTCAATTATTAATTCAACAATTATATATATAAATAAGATGAACAACACATCACATCCACCAAATATAATCATATCACGAAACATAATCATATCACGAAACATAATCGTACCACCAAATATAATCATGCTTTTCTTGAACACATCACCAAATATTTGCATATTTATTCATACCATCCTTTATTTGTTTGATACTTATTATTTTTTGGTCGGTCTAATTATGTAATAACCTCAAAAATAATACTTGGTTTTATAATTTTTGTGGAAAATCTTATTAAGTTGTGTGACTTTATTGGGTGTTTAATGAATTTGGTTTGATGTGAAAATATTGGAATTAAGTGAGTTTAATCTCAAATTTGGACTAAAATGCCCTTATGATTAAGTTTATGATTTTTTTTAATGAAGTAGGCCCGACCCGTTGGGCTTAGCCCGGCCCGATATTTTCTCTCTCCTCTTTAAAGCTCGGCCTAGCCCGGCCCAAGCCCATTAAATTTGGCCCACCCCTATTGACCAGCCCTACTCCTCTGCACTGCACGGGGGTGGTTTGGGTCAACATTCATCGAATGACACGCAATCTCCGGGTCAATCCTCGGCATGTCTGGATGTGACCACGCGAACACATCCTTATTCTCTCTTAATAACTTCATTAGTTGTTATACTTCATCTTCAGATAGGAGGGAGCCCACCAACACTTTTCTATCAGGATAAGAAGGATCCAGAACTTCTTCCTTGAGTGGTTCGATCGTCGGAAGCTCTGAGTTATCCTCCTCCTCTTGTTCCAGTGGGTTCTCCGTTAATTGCTATAAATCCTCGCTTTGCTGCGAAGTCACAGCCTTAAGATCGTTTCTATGCTATAGCATCTTCTAGCCTCCACTTGAACCCCTTTGATATCAACTGTGGTTCTGCCATCCTCGGATATGCACCTCATCACTTAGCAACGTGTCGACGCTTCTCCATCCATTCGATGAATCCAATTCCTTCTCATTATAGCATTATACGCGCTCGGTGCATCCACAACTACGAAGGTAATGAATAGGGTCTTACCTGCGGCAATGACCGGCAGAGTCACATCTCCAATCGGTTGTGCTTTCGTCCCTTCAAATGCATAGATCGGTCTTGGGTTTGGTTGAATCTCCTTTTCATCCAGCTTCATTCTTTTGAAGGTGCTCTAGAATAACACGTCTGCACTACTTCCCCTATCAATCATCACTCTTTTTACCATCGAGTTGGCTGACGCGGAGGGTCACCACTAATGCGTCGTTATGGGGGAACTCAATTCCTTCCATGTCTTTCTGCGTGAATGAGATTACTCTAATCTTTTCCAGGGCTTTGACAGATTCAAAGGCAGATGTGATCCTGTTTATACGCCTCGCCTTTTCAGCTCGTCTTTTTTCGAACCGAGATCAAGCTTCTTTTCCTTCCATGGGATTCGGTCGACCATGGATGGTGTTGATCTCCAGCAGTTCTTCATTTGTGATATTTCCAGTCTTTGTTTTTGACTCACCCTCTTCACTCACCCTATTCTCAAGTTCAGCGTGGTATTGGGATAACATTCCTTTTCTCAGCATTGCCTCCACCTGATACGAGACTTCAGCACGCATCAGTGGTGTGTCCAAAGTCGTTATGATGGCGCACATCTTATTCCTATCTCGCTTTTCTGGGGATTTGCCGATCGTAGGTAGTGTTCGAAATCTTCCTTTGCCCTTGTTCTCGTGAAAAAGTTTGGCTAAACTCACCGTGAGCCTTGTGAAGGGTCGACTTTACTTAGGTCCATTGTTAGACTCTTGTCCCGAGGAATATCGCCTCGTCTCCACCTTTTGCTCCGGTGGAGGTTTTGGGATCGCAATGGTGGAAGTGGCGCGTTTTGATTGGGTGAGCTCTTCTTCTTCCAATCTAATGACTCTATCTGCCTGGGCCATCACTTCCCTCATATCCATTGGTGGGGTCTTCACAAAGACTTGTGCATTTTTGTTCCAGGTATGACCCCTTCACGAAACGCTAGCGAAGCGATATGAGAATCACATTCCTCAAGAGTAGACATTTCCCAGTAAACGCCTCAAGTAGTCTTTAAGGCTTTCTCCGGTACTCTGCTTCGTGCTAAATAAGATCGTGACGTCCTTTCTTCTTTTTTGATTGCAAATGTATTGAGATATGAACATCTCACAGAGTTGGGTGAAACCGCCAATAGACCTTGGTTTTAGCTATCTAAACCAAATCAGGGCCGATCCTGGCAAGCTTGAGGGGAAAAGCTTACATAACAGAGCCTCGTCATCCCCTTCGAGCACCATTTGTTGTTGGAAATGATAAATGTGTTCAATGGGATCAGTCGTGCCCTCGAACAGCTTAGACTTAGGTTGGGTGAACTTAACTGGCTTTTTGGCTTTTAGGATGTCTTCAGTGAATGACGACTTGCAAATTCCTTTCGCCGCTTCCAGAGCCAATTCGGCGGGTGTTTGTGGCTTATACCCTCGACAATCTTCTCGATCGATTGCGCAAATCGTGTCCTTTGCCTTTTTCGCCATCTTATGCAAGTCGAGATCTTCGTCTTGATCCTCTGCCACGACCCTGTCACGAACACTCGAGTATGTGCTGCCGGAGGAGTTTCCCTCATAGATCTCATGGCTCTGCTTTCTCTTCCCTCCTTTGAGCCCTCACGGCAATCAGTGTTTTGTGCCTTCTCCAGAGCTTTTTCCACTACCTTTCTTGTTTCACGCAATTCTTTCATGATTTCTCCTAACTAAATAACAGCAAGGCTTGGTTCCCCATCTTGGGTGTTGGACCTTACGCTTCGGGGTCGAGGGTGGACATCGCATTCCCGGAATAGAGGTGTTTGGAGTTCCCTATGCAGGTTCAATCATATTTATGATCAACTTTGCGAGATTCCCACAAAAGACGCCAAGCTGTTGGAGCAGGATTTCTTTCAAGAAGAAATACCTCCACGGTTCTTGATGAAGTCCGTAGGTTTCCTTGGTTGGAAGAGAACTCGGGACTACTTTCCCGAGGTTGAAAGATGGAAATGGGGTTAATACCTGCAAAAGTCACTCTGACGCTCAAGTCAGTGTTCGTGCATCATACTCGTAGTGGTTAGTTGAATTTCACGTACCTTTGTTGGAGGTCTAGCTGGGTTTTTATAGCGTTCCGAGATCTTGGTCTAGCCCTACTTCCCTAGCTTTGCGCATCCCATCCTGCACTTCATGGTAATGGGATCAGATGAGTGGTTTGTGTCTCCCTTGTTCCGCACTCCTCTAGTGAGAGGCAAGTTCGATCATCCCACGTCTTTTAGTCGTGGCATATGGGCTAGGCCATGATAAGTTAGATTTGGTCCCCATAATGTGATAAAAAATGTGATCAGTTTTATTACTTTATATCAAGTACTTTGATTAAAAACATAAAAGAATTTTGCTAGAAACAATCGCTTGCATTGCGTGGGTGGACGACTGTCCTTAACTTTTCTCGAAAGACGACTTCCAAACATTGATATTATTTCAATGAATCACTTCCCTTCAACCTAATGTGTGTTACTCTTTCATGACAATATAGGATCGTCATACAAAGAATTGGTGGCTCATGTTTGAAGATAAAAATGTTGGTTACTGGCCAAAAGAAATATTCAGTAATTTGGCGCATGGAGCTTCTCTCATGTCATGGGGAGGAGAGATTTATAGCAAAGTAATAGAACTAAGCCCTCCAATGGGAAGTGGTCATTTTCCAGAAGAAGGCTATCAGAAGTTTGCTTATATCCGTCAGATTAAAGTCGTTACTGATCGATCACAAGATTATGTTGATCCTGAAGATGATGATCTCAAAATGTACATTGATAAAAGATGATGATCTCAAAATCCTGAAGTTTGCTTTTTTTTTTTCTTCTCTTTTGCATGCTTTTGTAATGAATCATATCTTTGTTTTTCTCTTTTGTCACCAATAGACTGAAAATGGCGATATTGTAGATTGCATTGATATCTACAAACAACTGGCTTTTGAAAATCCTCTCTTCAAGAATCATACAATTCAGGTCACATTGATACCTACAAGCATGCCAAATGGGATGAAAATTGAAAATTTGACGAGTACATACTCACAATATGTGCCTAGGAACATACAGGTGTACACAAGGATATGTGGCAATAAAGAGGACGACAAAGGAAGATCTAATAGTAATGGAAAAAAATTACAGAATCTGTAGGACCAAACGACCCAACAAAAAATCACTGGCGCGGCTAGAGTAATTTTTTAAAAATAAAATCATTGTAGCCAGTTCTACAAAAATCAATGGTTGTGACAGAGTCATGCTCCTACACACGAATGACGCTACCATAACTTTTTCTTTTTTCTAATTTTTAAATTTTTTTTAGCAGTGCTCGAATTTAGAAACCATAATCACGGAAGAAGAGGACGCGTTCAAAATGACGATACATATCGGACTGTATTGACTAATTTTGGTCGGATAGTATTAATTTGTTCCAAAGAGTACTGATTGTTTATCCATAATATTATAAGGCGTTTGGTGCTGTTCTAGATAAATAGTCTGACTATGTTATACTGTGTTTGGTGTTGTTCTGAATAACATCGGATAAGACTATTTTAAAAAAAAATTCTTTGATAATTTAAGTGGAAATTGAAATTCAAATGACACGAAATTTTTTCAAGAGTACAAACTCCCAATACATTGGTTGCAACCTCCCCCTTTCATGTTCGATATCTTGGTTTATCTTGTTCAGGGACACGAACCATTCGTGTTTCCAAACATACACACTTGCTCTTCTATGGTTACTGAACTATTTGTTCTCACTCTCCCATCATCACGGACCAATTGGCATAAATAATGGAAAGTTCTTCTATCCATCCTAATTTGATTCACACATTGTATGTCATCAATTCCTATAATGGTATCTAAATAATTCGATTGAGTTGCAATCCTGAAAAACCTTTGACTCCTAATGGCATTCCTTTCTTGGCGTCGTTGTTCCAAATTGTAATTTGTCATGAACCACATAATGCATCAAGCCATAATATGCAAGAACCACAATCTAATAATAAAGCATGCCACAATCTTTCTTTCATCCATATCTAGGCATAATGTAAAAGGGAAAAAAAAAATTAATAAAAGTAATATCAATACACCCAAAAAAAGAATAAAAGGAAGATTCACTTTAAAAATTAATCTAGCCAAAAGACCATGGTCGTTAATGGAGTGTATAATGCATAATTGTGCTTAGCAAAATAGATATTGAATTGTGATTAGTATTTTATGGTATGTTAGTTGTGCTCTGCATGCAAGCCACACTAGTAGGCTTGTCGTGTTTCAGATACTACAGTCAAGGTCCTTTCCTTTTTTTATTAGCCGCACAAATTTCGAAAGAAAATTGCCTTTGCTGCCACAAAACAACCATTGGCATCCCTCACAATCATACCCCAACCATTGTTGTATTTATTTCTAGTTCTCAACACAGTGAAAAACTGAAAAACACCCATCAAAAAGCGAAACATGGACAAAGAAACAATTCCACGAATCAATTTATTTGCTAAAGATTCCCACAACGTCGAATTATATCACATACAAACAAAACATTCGATTAAAAAAATGTCAAGAAGGAAAAACTCATAACCTATTTTTTCACAAAAAATTGAAAAGAAGAAGAAATATATAGAGAAGAGAGAAGAAGCAAGAAGAAGCATATTTGAGAGAGTATGAAAAATAGAGTGAGAGATGGATACCTAGAGAAGAGTGATGAGAATAACCTATGTAGAAGATTGCAGAGAAAAACCCTAGGAAGAAGAATGAAAAGAGTGTTTGATTTTTCACGGTAGAACGCGTGTTCTTTATCTCTAGTCGTATAATTAAGCGTGTATTATCTAAACCTGGGTGTGTGGGTTGTATTAGTTAATCAAGTAAGGAGAGTATTAAAAGCCCAGCCCGTATAAAATAGTCAAGTAATTAAATAATACAAGTTGACACCAAACACATGACATGGAATATTTACTCATATCCAAAGTCTAATATGGTGTACCAAACGAGCCCTAATTGAACAGGAGACTAGTAAAAACTAGTAAGTTATGACAAGTGTGACAAAACACAAATTAGTTTTAGGTAGTATCATTTCTTAACAACCTAACAAAGATGATAATTGACTATTTGTCATTTTTCACATCTGTGTTCGTTGCTTGCTTTTACAAACCTTTCAGGTTAATCTAATTTCCACTTACACGGGTGAACAATATGATATGCTTCTCAGTTTACATCAGGTAACCATCCCCTTCTTGATTTTACCTTTTTTAATTATATTTATTTATATGTAAAAGCGTTTTCCTTTTTATTAAAGGAGGTCATAAGTTTAAATCTCATGAACGATGATTACTGAATGAGAAATAGGAAACAGAACAATCATATAAGCCTTTTAATTTGTCTTTTGATACATTGAGATGAGATTAATCAAACCGTAACATATTCTAATCTTAACCCATTTCGCTTAGCCTAGAAAACCCGTTGTTTGTGTTAAGTACTAGTTTAATTGTAAAATATGTTCCCTTTTTTTGTTTTCCTTTTTCTTAACGTGTATATAATTACCTTTCGATATAGGATCGTGCAACAGGGAGTTGGTGGTTCATGTTTGAAGACAAATACATTGGCTACTGGCCAAAAGCAAATATTCATCAGCTTAAAACAAGGGGCGTCTTGTATTTCATGGGGAGGAGAGGTTTACAGCCAACCAACAGACGTAAGCCCTGCCATGCCATGGGAAGTGGCCATTTTCCACAAGAGGGTTATGAGAAGTCTGCCTATATCACTCAGATCATAGTAGTTATCAATGAATCTGCAGGTTATGGTGATCCTCCGGTAGATCCTTGCGGTCTAAAAATCTTGCTGCCAAACCCTATTGCCATAATGTCATACAGCATGTAGGGAAGGCACCCTTGAGAATAATTTGAATGGTTTTTTCTATTGCAGGTGTAACATTTTTCTGCTCAATAGTTTGGGTGGTGGAAGACGAAATTGTGGTGTTTGGGAAGCCCAAAATACCCAACCCATAGGGGAAAGAAAAAGCCCAAAATAAAACAGAAACTGGCTTTACAAACCAAATAGCCCCAAACAAAAACGAAGGAAGAAGGAAAAACAAGAATAAAAAGACAACAAAATAACAAAGAGGAATTTTTATTCCCAAAGTAATGGGAAAAGCATATTTTTATTACAAAAAAAGAATACTTTTAAAATATTCGAATAAATTTAACAAGTTGACTAGGGTGTGTTTCCGCGGATTAGGTTTATTTATAAATTTGTATTTAAGATATTCGAATATATTTAAGAAGTATAGCTATACTAATTAAATCTTAATATATTTTAAAAGTAGAGCCGTGCGGCTATACTATTAAAATATTGGAATATACTTAATAGAGTTCACATATTAAAATATATGTGTATAATATATAGACATATGAAAAAAAATGAATTTTTTTTTTCTTCATATTTTTAGATGTGTATGGTATGGGATATGCAAATTTACTACATTCCAAAAAATGTGTATACCAAAGATGAAAAATGCAATTTGATAGACGAAAAAAGTAGTCAAAGGCCCGCTTCCCGCCAAACCTTGCAAAAACCCTAATTTTCCATTTTTTGTCGCGTTCCTTAAACCCTACCCTCCAATGTAAAGCACGGCCACTTACACTCAATCCCCAAGAACCCTCACCTCCTCCCCGTAAACCCTAGCCACCTCTCACCACCGCTGCCACCACCACCAAAACCCCATGGACCCAAAAGCCGTGAAATCGGAGCTCGTCCTGATTCTCGATTATGGCTCCCAATACACCCACCTCATCACCCGCCGAATTCGATCCCTCTCCGTCTTCTCCCTCTGCATCTCCGGCACTAGCTCTCTCAAATCCATCACCGACCTCAACCCTAAGGTCGTCATCCTCTCCGGCGGGCCCCACTCGGTCCACACCCCAGACTCGCCGAGCTTCCCTGCCGGATTCGTCGAGTGGGCCGAGGCCGATGGAGTCTTTGTCCTCGGTGTGTGCTATGGGCTTCAGCTGATAGTGCAGAGGCTTGGCGGGGAAGTTAGGGTTGGGGAGAAGCAGGAGTATGGGAGGATGGAGATTGAGGTGGAGATAAATTCTGGGCTTTTTGGGTCCAAGAAAGTTGGGGATAAGCAGGTGGTTTGGATGAGCCATGGCGATGAGGTGGCGAAACTGCCTGATGGTTTCGAGGTCGTGGCTCGGAGCCAGCAGGGATCGGTGGCTGCAATTGAAAGTCCGATTAGGAGGTTCTATGGGTTGCAATACCACCCGGAGGTAATTGGGTTTGGTTTGGATTTTTGGATTTTGTTGTGGTTTAGTTGATTTTTGGATAACTGGATGTGGGTTTTATTAAATTTCGTGTCTGATGTTGCTTATTAGTGGTAAATTAAATTTAGAATTTTTTTCTCTTTTAGATTTTGAAATTAGTTATACAGGTTGTACTCAATTTTGTATAAGCAAATGGTTCAGTTTAGGTATGTTTTTGAATTGGGTTGTGGTGAGTTAGTTCTTGATGGGAATGGCTATGTTTGTCTTGGCGTAGCATAAAAATAACTTACCTCATTAATTATCTTTGCTTTTATTTTTTGTTCATGTGTTCTGATTTCTGATGCAATGTTTTTTAAGTTGCTTCAAATGGCTTGACTTTCATTTACAACATACATTGTTATTGTTTCTGTTTGAAACTTTGCCACCTTCTGGATTAGAATGTGATTGAAAAATAAATGTTAGAGGAATTGCTCTATGCATGAAATGTCTATTTCCTTTCTTGTTTGTACTTGCATTTGAAAATGTTGTTAGTTGATCAAAATTTGAAATGTTATTGGCATTTAAAATTGCTTCAGTCAATGAAATTTGAAAATCCTGTGTAGGTGACACATTCGCCGGAAGGGATGGAGACACTTCGATACTTTTTATTTGATATTTGTAAAGTCAGTGCAGGGTGGAGTATGGAAAACGTATTGGATGAAGAAATAAAAGTGATTAAAAGCACGGTAGGGACTGAAGATCATGTCATATGCGCGTTATCAGGAGGTGTCGATTCCACAGTTGCAGCAACTCTTGTTCATAAGGCAATTGGCGATAGGCTTCATTGTATCTTTGTTGACAATGGTTTATTGAGGTGAGAGAGCGAGCAAAATGGAGAGGTTAACATTTTGTGTATGTTGTAGACTTCAATTGTATATTTCGTGTTTACCTAATAGAAATTTCTTCTTCTTGCAGATATAAGGAGAGAGAACGTGTAATGGAAACCTTTGAAAGAGATCTTCATTTGCCTGTTACTTGTGTGGATGCCACTGATCAATTTCTTAGTGAGCTTAAAGGTGTTGTTGATCCTGAGAAGAAAAGGAAAATAATTGGAAAGGAGTTCATTAGCATTTTTGATGCTTTTGCACATGATTTGGAGGAAAAATTAGGGAGGAAACCTTCTTACTTGGTCCAAGGGACTCTGTATCCAGATGTGATTGAATCTTGCCCTCCACCTGGAAGTGGAAGGACGCACTCCCACACAATCAAGAGCCATCATAATGTTGGTGGGCTTCCCAAGGACATGAAATTAAAGCTCATTGAGCCTCTTAAGCTTCTATTCAAGGATGAGGTTTCAGCTTCTACCTTCCTACTATGTTGCATATAGTAATGCATTAATCTTCCTTTGGTAGTGTGCTGATTATTGACTTGTCCATTTTTTCCCCGACACATAAAGGTTCGGCAATTAGGGAGGATCTTGGATGTCCCCCAAGGGATTTCTAAAGCGCCATCCATTTCCTGGGCCTGGCCTTGCAGTACGAGTCTTGGGTGATGTAACTACAGGCAATGCCTTGGATGTCCTCCGCCAGGTAAATTTGTTTATCCATGAGTTGAAGTCTTGACCGTCTTGTTTTTCTAATATTTATATGTCACGTTTTTAATTATTATTTCTTTTCAGGTTGATGAGATATTCATACAATCAATCAAAGATGCTGGGTTGTATGATGAAATCTGGCAAGCATTTGCGGTGTTTTTGCCTGTAAGATCAGTTGGGGTTCAGGGCGATCAAAGAACACATTCTCATGTTGTTGCTCTCAGAGCTGTTACAAGTCAAGATGGGATGACAGCTGATTGGTATGCCTTCATCTGTGCTGCATATTCTGTTATCTATTATCTATTACCTTTATGTTGGTTGTTGGGTATATGCTAAGTAGTTAGGCATGTTAACATCACTTGTTGATGCCATAAGCTCCTTGATAATGTGGCGCCACTTTGAAAATTTCAGGTACTATTTCGAACATAAGTTCCTTGATGATGTATCACGAAAGATCTGCAATAGCGTACGGGGTGTAAACCGAGTAGTTCAAGACATTACGTCAAAGCCTCCCTCCACAATTGAGTGGGAATGATGTCTTGTTCATTCGATGCTTCTGGCCTGCACTTGTAGTGAAGTTGAGTTGTCTTCAGAATTTGATTGTTTTGAATGGAGATTTGAACGGTAATTCCGTAAGCATTTATATGTAAACATCATGATTGTAAATCATATTTCTATACATTTCTTTTTGGTGATGGTTTTGGAAGTCTTGTTCAATGAATTTTGACTTTATGGGGTAATAATAGATAGGGGTTAATTACACTTTAGTATCTTGTAGTTATACCCTGACATGTTAGCACCTACCTTCTCAATTTTCACAATACGTACCTCGGACTTTTAAATTTGTTACAATGTGGTTCTGCCGTTAAGAGTTTCTGTCGTATCTTTCCGTTAGTTGCCTACGTGGCACTGTGGGTCTCATATATTTCAATTTTTGTTAATTTTAAATTTAATAAAATATTAAAAACCAAAAAACACCAACAACCAAAAAAAAAAAATTCTCTCTCCTCCCTGCATTCCCCATGACCACCACCCTCTAACCATCAGGAACCCATAACCCCAGCCCCCACGAACCCACAACACACAGAACCCATCCCCCTTCCCAATTTTCTTCTTCCTCTAAAAAACACAAAACCCATACCCATGACATCGAATTTTTAGGAGAATGATCTTGTTTGTATGGAATTAAAGGAGTAAAAGAATAAGGGGATAAGGGTAGGATCATAGGAGGACAAGATGCATGAGATATCGATGAAGCTCAATGAATTTCAAGACATTCCCTACAACTACTACTACAACTCTACAACCAACCAAACCAACAAATCTTTATTCTTGAGAACCTCAATGAATTAAACATTACAGTAATATTTTGACATTCCACGGAAGAAAGGAAGTGAGAAAAGGGGAGGGCCATAAAGTCGCGGCTGTGAAGACCTTTATTTTAAACGGATAAAAGAAGATATTTATCTTTTGGATAAATTTGGATTTGGATGATATTATCTTTTTAAGATATTTATCTTTTGGATACACTTGGATGATTTTATCTTGTTAAGATATTTATCTTTTGGATAAACTTGGATGTTCTTATCCTTTTAATATTGAAGTTTATCATATCCCTATAAACACTATAAATAGGAGCATAACCTTATAGTTTCAAAACATGATAAATTATAAAGAAGGAGAGAGAGTGGTGATGAAACTCTTGGAGCTTGGTTTGGGTGATAGTACATGAAGATAGGTAGATGGATTGTTGTAACATCCCACATTGATCAACGGAGAAGGGGTGATGTGCCTTATATGTACATGCCCGTCTCCATCTAGCACGAAGACTTTTGGGAGCTCGCTGGGGCTAAAGCAATCCCAAGATGGGTGAGCCACTGGGAAGTTGCTCGTGAGCTCCCAGAAACAAAACCGTGAGGGCAGAGAGGAGGGCCTAAAGCGGATAATATCGTGTTACGGCGGAGCCGATCTCAAGATGTAACAATTTGGTATCGAGCCACTCTGCTGTGTGGTGCTAGTGTGCCGACGAGGACGTCAGGCCCCTAAGGGAGGTGGATTGTAACATCCCACATTGACCAATGGAGATGGGGTGATGTGTCTTATATGTAAATGCCTGTCTCCATCTAGCACGAGGCCTTTTGGGAGCTTTACTCGTGAGCTCCTAGAAACAAAACCGTGATGGCAGAGAGGAAGGCCCAAAGTGGACAATATCGTGCTACAGCAGAGCCAATCCCTGGATGTGACAGATGTCTTGCCAATTTATTTTAAGGGCTCTCATTATCGAGGTGAGTGGTTTATGTAATGTGTTCTAAAAGTTCTTATTTTTTGATAAAATATGAAACCATAAATTATCGTGGATTTGTTCTATTTACAAATATCTCTCTATTTCAAGTCAAGCATGTCTAATTTGGTACAATCTTTCACACTATATATATATATATATATATATATATATATTGTTACTGGAATATTTGTGAAGTATGTATTATTCATGGAACACGAGAACTTCAATGTTGGGGTATCCAAGGGATAGATGTACCACACGGGGACATAGGGCAGTGAGGCCAATAGGGGTCACGTGGTTGGTTACATGCTATGAAGGATAACCGAGATATGAAGGGATGATGTGATATGATATGGATTGTTGTATCATTTCATGATATTTTCTAAACTGTAATGGCATTACTTGACTGACATATTACATAATCTACTCACTGAGCGGTGGTTGCTCATCCCTCACATTGTTTAATTTTTCAGATGAATTAGTGGGTAAGACAAAGACTAAATTGGCTGAGGCTGAATTAGATGAGAGTGATAGAGCTTTATTTATTTATTTATTGTAAAGTTGTAAGATTTTGAATCTATTTTTATAAAAGAATTTTATTTTAAACTCATGTTTCGGCTTCTTTTTATTTTACTTTTTATTTTCTCTCGCACAAGGCGCGGGGTTTTCACTGACCCTCGGGTCCGGTGTGACAGCGCCAATGAACTTCAACTGGGCATCGTGGATCCGAATCAGGTCGGCGGTCTTGATCGCTTCTAGTCAATCAAGGTGGTCCCGAAGCTTCGAGATATTGGGAAAGAAGTCCATTTCAATTATTTTCTTGATCGCGACAACATAGGTGTCTTCTCGAGGACTGTGGGATGGCATCTAGGGGTGTCTGCAATTATTTTCTTGATCGCGACGACATAGTTCGATAATTCAGTTCAAACGCCAAGAAGTGATTTGGGTGGAACTTCTTGGCATTTGGACTAAACTATTGAAAATTGCAGACAGTGAAGGGGATGAGAGGTGGCGAGGAGAATGACCCGGAGTGAGAAGCATTCTTCTTGAGAATTGGGGTTACAGTGATAGAATGAGATGGTGAGATTGAAATTGAGGTTTTTGGCAAGAATTAAAGGACGAACTTTCCTTTTAGGTTTTAAGCTTTCCTCTCCGTGGGTTCTGGGTTCGTGGTGGTCATGAGGGAATGTAGGGAGGGAGAGAGAGAGAGAGAGATTTATTTATAAATATTTTTTTTATATTTTAATTAATTTAAAATTAACAAAAATTGAAAAATGTGCGACCTACAGTGCCAATGTAGGCAATTAACGGAGAGATCTGACAGAAACCCCAACGGCGGCACCACATTTTAACAAATTTAAAAGTCCAAGGTATGTTATTGTAAAAATTGAAAAGGTAGGGACTAACATGTCTTAAGGGTATAACTATAGGGTACTAAAGTATAATTAACCCTAATAGATAGCCTTTTTTGTCAAAATTGAGCCAGGTAGAGTTGGTGGAATTAGGTCATGCTAAGATCACTTAATGAGTCTAGAATTCAATCCACTATGAATGGGTTTGTCCCAAAAAATTAATTTAGTATGGTTAAATTTCAACTTTGTGCACAATGTTTAGTGGGTGTTGCTCTCATTTCTTGTCTCTACTTTATTGTGTTCATAGTGGGGGCGGGGGCCTTTGGAAATTATGAGAGTCCAATGCAGAAATGGGTGCACCAACATTAGCAATACAAACTCTGAGGAATTGTCCATAGGTTAAAAAGATCCTGAGATGAAAGATTGAGCAAATGGTGTAACTAGTGGCATGATCTACATGATAATCTATCATCATTTCTTTGAGGGCTACCATTGAAAATTATATGCACAGAGAACAGTTGTTGCCCAACTTTGAAAAGAAGACCAGACAGGCCACTTTGGACTATTGGTTTTAAATTCACCAAGTAAAAACAAAAACCTCTTAATACGTTTAATCACAAGAAGAGCTATGATTAACCTTGTCATTTAGGCTGCAGCTTATGAAGGGTCCCAAGGGTCAGATCTAGCATGTCTTGAATTGTGAATTTTAATCCTTATGATTATTTATGATTATCTTTCTTAATAATTCGATTTATTTTTAAAATTGGAAGACAGGATTCGAACTCTGGTCTTGATGATGAAAAATCAGTATCTAAAATTATAAACTCCCATTTTTATAAACTGGTTTTCAAAGATGAGTTCTAACCATAGATTTGATACATTGTGAGTGTCAAGTATTTACTAACTTAAGAAATTTTTTTGAAAGATGAGTTCTAACCATAATGGAATTTTTTTTACTCACTTATGAAATTGTGATTTGTCTGAACAATGATTCCTTATAGAGAAGAAGCCAAGTATTAGTAAGTGCAACTCTGACGGCAGCTAAGCGGTTGTCATTTTATTTAAGATTAGATGCTCTCTGCCATGTGATAAAAAAGGTCCTCGGTTACAAAATGACAAATACTTTGTTTATTTTATGTAAAAATTTGAGTAGCTGCTGAATTTTTATGTTGGTAACTTTGTTTGTCTGTTGTCAGCCTTTTCTACTTTATTTATTGTCTACAATATCAAAGTTTTACCCATCTCCCTTCCTTTTTGACCATCCAAATGATGCCAAGCTGTGAGAAAACCCACTCCTGATGACTAAAGTGAAACTAGTAGCCTGGTCTCCTACATTTGCTCAGTCTGATGACACGTACCCAATGCCATTATGTGAACAAAATCAAGTTGCAGACATGCATAAAAGTCCCAGCTCTTATAATTTTCCACAATTTAAGGACTTTTTGCAGAATCAAATTATGACCGAGAGAACAGACATCCTGAGAGAAAGACTTCCATAAAACGTGTTATCCCCGTTACAACTAAATCTTTCTCGTTTAGTACACATGGCCTCATATCTCAATTCTTGGTAAGAGTAGTGTTAATAAATAACAGAAAACCTTGAGCACATTACATTTTCATTTACTTTTTTGCCAACTGTAATTTCTTCCAAGTTTTGTGTTGCACAGTTGCCAAATTCCAACCCAATTGGATTATGACCTTGAGCAATGTTACGTTGGCAACTACTTGTTTCTGTAATAATCTGTTTAATTTCTTATTGAACTGACAGATTTTAGAGGCCTCCTTGAGTTGGTTTCAAAGTACATCTTACTCAATGTAAGTAATACTGTATCATGAACTCAAAGTTATGGCCTATAGGTCAGGTTTTGTTAGGTACAGAAACACATTATCAAAATATTTGAAGAAAATTGTGCATTTAACAAAAGTTTAATTCCTGTTGCTAGACTACTTACCTGCAGGAAAAATCCTCAACAGACTCATTTTTCTTACAGCGAAAATCTACAGAACCTTTCAATGTTACACGATTGTACAATGACAGACTTTGAGAGAGCAAATAACCCTCTAAGCATCACTAAGAGAACAAGCATCAACAGCTTCTGGCGATTTGCTGAAGTGCTTGCTGGATTGTCCCTGCTGATGCGACAGTCAACCCCTTGAACTGCAAATTAAGAAAATACCAATGGTCAGTTACTTGTAATATGCATCCGGGAACTCAAATGTGTCACATGATAGGGAAGGGGCTCATCCCTAATGCCATTTCTCTTAAAGCAAGAAATGATAGATCATATTCATCATGTAACTATAATTTCCTACCCTGGATTTAATAGTGACGGAAAGAATCCCCTCTGTTGTGGATGATTGAACTGAGTGAGTATCTAATTGGAGACGGCTTGTGGCATCCATGATCTCTAGCAACACTCCTTCCCTCCAAGGAAATTTCATCTCAATTAGAACATCCTTGTTGTTCATATTCACTGTTATATTATCACTTGAACCGTGCTTTGATACAACATAACTGATTTCTGGCTCCGTTTCATCAATGTCACTGGCCTTTCTCTTGTAAACTAATGGCTTCTTCCCATTACTAATTTTGGTGTTGCAACAGTTGTCAGATGTTCTCTCAATAGTATCTTGGATTTTCCTCTTTATTTTGGCTTCTAAATCTGACGTCTCCCGGCAGGATTCCAACTCTTCAACTCTTTTCTCAAGATCTTTCAAATATTCTATTGCATCATCTAATATGGATACTTTGTCATCCTGTGCAAACAAAGTGGAAAAACATTTTACTTTGCAGTTAAGGTCAATAACCAAATATCAGGAAATGGAGTTTACCTACCTTGCTAATCGAAGGGACCATCGATTTTAAAACGCAAAATCTTTCATTTAGTTTTTCCCTTCGCCTTCTCTCAGATAATGCATGATTCATACCAATTTCATCAGCCTCTGGTCTCCAAACTCCATTTCTATTACTGTTATCTTCTGGGCACTCGAGCACACAATCAACATGCATCCGAGGAACTTCAAACAAAATCTGCTTCAATAATTTTTGCGGGATTCCACCTCTTTGTTTCCGGCATTTTACAAATCCTCCTCTCTTCCAACTGACAAAGCTAGATTCCTGATGACAATTTTGAAAGTTTGGCCCCAAAATCAATTGGTGTGAGCCCTTTAAAAGGACAGAAAGAACACTCTGATACTGCAAGTCATTGCTTTGGGGATTTAAAGAGGTCAGTTTTGTGCTATTGCGCTCTTTAAGATCATGCAGGCAACGGTCACTTGCCTTTTCAGCCTTAGGACCCAAGAGAACCTTTTCAGGATATACCAAAGTTTGAGATATACAGTCACTGGAATCCATAGAATGATGTACAAAATTACTGAACTCATCATCCATAAATTGCCAGCTTTGCACTTGAGAAGCTCCCCCATTCATCCCTTCAACCATGAATGAATCGTCAGCTGGTTTATTGAGCCCCAAACCATTTGAGCTGTTATTAGGTGAAGTCACATTCATTTCTTCACATCCTACAACAGGAATTAATTTGGTGTCCATAACATCATGATCAAGCACAGTGCAGGCAACATCATTGTCATTTCTTGTGCTTCCTGCACTAGGATTGGTTTTCTTGGAAGCTATGTGATATGGAACCTCCAAGAAAGATGTTTTAACATGCTGAATGAGATCAGGGTCCTCCATAACCTTCAAAAAGAATGTGAAAAGTACATAGTGGATCAGAATTGGAAGAAATATGAACTTCTAATTGAAAATACTGAAGCAGCGTTCTAAAAACCTACCAACTCAGTCACACCCAGCTCAATCACACCTCCCAAAAATGGAAAGCATACCACAGTCTGGAAGGCAAAACAAGAGAAACATATTTAGTTTTGAGAGAGAGATTTTTGTACATTGCTTATGCCCATAATTACAAAATAGAATTGTATTTTCTAAAGGAAAACTTGTATTGACAGTTCAAAGTCTGTTGTGTCTGAAACTGTGACAACATGTACCAGCAAGAATTATTCTTTGCTTTGATTGGAACTGTTTTTCTCTTGACCATTATGACGCAGGGTTAAGCCAGTTCATGACAAAACATTGTTTTTATTGATTGTGTTAAAACCTCAGCATTTCGTACATTACTGAGACTCAGGAACTTATACTTTTAAATATAGGTGGATGAATAAGTATTTGTACCTGAATGGAGGCGCTCTGAGGGTGTCAGTTGTAACAAATCCAGGCATCAAAAGAAAACCAAACAGAGAACAGATGTTTTAGTATCTTCTGAGCGAACTACCCAATTAACATGAACACGAATTCAGTCAATGATACTTATGTAAACCAAGAAACAGCAAGCTACCTTTGCCAGGAGAGAGCGAGTGAACACTTTACTATCAGCATAGTGAGCATTGCATAGCCAGATAGGTTGACCATTTGCTAATGTTCGTCCTGGCAACCTGAAAAAAGTTTGGGGGAGAATTCATGTAAGTTATATGAAGACAAGAACACAGAATGAACTTTGGGGTTATCATGTTGTGTCTTTTACATTCCAAGAAAAGTACAGTGCATCACATCTAACAAAAGAGAAATCTCCTCCTTTCAAGCTTTAACTTCTAAAGTAGAATTCATGTAAGTTATATCGCAAATTGTTGATCATAATATCAGAAAGGCCTTAAGCTGCTATTGAGTAAGAAGAATTGCGAGGAAAGAATTACCCTTGTCCAACGTTGAAGACGAATGACATGCAAACTAGGTAATACCACTCCGTATCAGCTAGATCTTCAGGTGATAATGATGCCGAAGGCCTTCTAGCTTGTGGACTTGCTTCTCCAGCTGAGAGGGACTCGTAAAGTTCTCTCAATTGTTCACTCCTTTGCAATCCCATTTGGTCAGCATTAAGTTCTATGGCTTGAACTGTTTTTCTTGTCTTGATATCTCCATTGTAGTATCCATCACCCCACTCCAACACCCTGTAAAGTAAACGATACAATCGATAATGTAGACAATGACAATGCCATAAGATCTTAGGAGATTCATATTTCAAACAATGAAAGATGACTACTTTTCCCTCATCTAATACTAATAGAATGTCATAGAAAGCGTGAAACACTTCAATTTTTGTCATCTTAATGTGAAGATTAGTCTAACTAGTGAATCATCATCACTCTCATTGGCAGAATTTCCAAATGTTGCTGATAATGCAGGAGCTCATAAAGAGTTTTTTGAACCCAAGAGAGGAAGGATGGGGGACAAACAACCATGCTAAGGTGAAACTTTCCCTTTGAACCCAACACGTGCAGAATCCAGACAGCCACCCAATATAGAAATGGGAATCTTAAGCGCTCCAAGTTGCAGAATATTAGAAATTGAAATCACACAACAACAACAAAAGGTTTTTCTGGGAAATTTTGAATAAAAGTTTCGACTTTGTTTTTTTATTTTTATTTTTTATTATGAGAAAATACATAGTCAAAATTCAACTAACCCAAGTTGGGCAAAGATGAAAATATCAGTACCCTGGTTGTCTTGCTGAAATCGACCAGAAGATTGCATAGCTCCATTCGATGCTTCTCACAGCAAGAGCAAGCTGTTTTCTCAGGTTCTCTGGCACCCTGTCCTGGTTCTGAAGCCTAGTAGCCATATTCAAGCCAAAAAGCAAGCGCCACTCAATCAACCCAGATGCAGATAAAGTCTTGATTATTCACTTCCCAGCACCAGAACCAAATCTTGGTTTCTGTTTTTTTATTAAAATATTCCCTCAGAAAAGCTAAAAGTGCTGGTGTTTTAGCTCAAATTCATGGAGGTGCTGCTTAACACTGAAAACCCAGATGGGTTTGACTCACAACTGCTCCTGGTTTCTGAACAACAAGGAACTGGGACTCAGAACCAGCAGCATGGTCTTGCTGAAAGAGATAGAAGCTCAAGCTGGGAAATTTCAGAGAAAATTTGGCTCTAAAATGCGAATTGTTATTATCAAAATACAAAGCCTGGTTGATAGAGAGAGTAAGGGCCTGCGCTGGACCAGTAGTAAAAGACTTTCCAGTTTTGTACAGAATCACAACACTCACTTTCACGAAAAAGAGAATAACATAAAAAAGAAAAAAGAAAAAAAGAAGAAGAAGGAATGAAATAATATGTTATGTTATTTGCAATCTAACAATAAGTTGCTTCAGTTTTTTCTCTAAAAAGAGCTACAAGCTCCCCGTTATAGAAAACCAAGAAGAACAGAGCTCTTTTAATGGTGGCAAGAGGTGGGGGCAACACCAGCACTTCGGAGCTTTTGACACGAACATAAAATACAAATTAAAAGCACCATCACCAATTAATGATCTGGGTTTTTCTGATCAACCCCACAAAAACTGAAACGCTTTGGGCCTACAAACAAGAACCAAAACCAACTTTCCCACACTGGGTTCTCAAATTTTCACCACAAGAAATACCCAAAAACCAGCTCAAAATCTCCAAACTTGTGAAAATGGGAAACAGCTAGGAGCAGTAAAGTTACTTTAAACATAAAAGAGGCCTTAATGTAGTGGTGTGTCGATTTCACTTCCACATATTTCTGGAAAAAGCCTCCCAATTTCACAGCAGTAGTTCCATTTATTTGTGAGGAACCAAAAAAGCTTTATACAAATTAATGGTAGATTGGCGAAAGAAAGATTCTCTTGGACAGAATAAAAATTTTGACCCAAATTTTATGGAAATGCAGAGAGAAAAGAGACGTGGTACACCAACACTTGTCACCCAAACTATTTCAAACAGGCGCCGCTAGCAGTTGTCGTGTGTGTTTTAATGGAAGACTACCAAGTTCGCTAAGAGTATACATGCTATCAATTCTGCATTTAAGTTTGAATCTTCATTCCGTAATTTAGATTAGATTCAAGTAGAATGTCGTTTGTATAAAAAAAAAAAAGTGGTGATTTCCCCACTCTTATTTCTCCTATTTTATCCACTTACACTCCTTTTTTATAAGTGGATAAAATAGGAGTGGGGAAATCATTACCCTAAAAAAATCAAGACTAATTATTGTCTCCCAAACTCTTTGTTTTTAATTGTTAATCTTTATCTATTTTAAGATAAATAAAACATTGTTCATGCTACATCCACACCACTTAAAATGGACCAATGCAGGAGTCTAAAATACAAAAATTTGATAAAATATAAATTACATAAATTAAATTTATTTATAATACTAATACTTCTTAAATAGAGAAATATGAAAGACAATTATGGATTAAAAAATAATTTACTTGTGTCTTATTTTGTAGGAAGTCTAAAAAAAAATTACATATTGTAAGGATGGTGGAGAGATCCAAATTATTGTTCTTGTGAATATTTAATAAACACTATGGTTTTCATAATTAGGCTTATAGAGGGGGGTTTGTATGAAGCAAATGTTGGTGTATTGAAAAACATAATTTAATAAATAAATACATTTATTAAAAAAAAACATAAATTCAGTTCGGGTGGAGTTTGTTTCCAAATTTGCCCTTTGTTTTCAAACATGTGATCAACACGACGGCTTCAAATCTTTGTTTCACAAGTCAACTTCTCAGCTTGGCTTGGCTGGCTCCCTTAAACGATGCTTGGCTAAAATGAGAATAAATTAAATTAAATTAATCTTTTCTAAATGGCCCTCCAGAATATTGAGTTTATGAATAATAGCATTCTTTTTTTTTAAAGCTTTAATCGTAGACAAAATTTGACTTGTACATGTCGACACATCCACGTTTAGAAAATGAACGATTCAAATAATGACTCACAGTCAATAGAATAACATTTTCATATATGAACAATTTGGTTATCTCAAATACCATTATTATGGTATCAAAATTCTCAAACAATCATGATTGTCTCATTATTTCAAAAACAAATAGTACGATGCAAATAAAGTATCAACATTATGTCGATTTTGTTTCGATATGATTTTAAGACTTCGATACAAAAATAGTGGTATTCGAGATCATTTCTCTGGAATATTTGGCCTAGCAAGAAGACGCAGCCAATTATACAATAAATTTCTAGTGATGTACTTGGGACACCAAATCCATGTTCTCGATTTGATTCCTTGGTATATTACATATAGTCGTACAAATTTGAGTTGCCCTCGTTACGTCTACATGTTTTGCCTCTTTTATGTCAATCAGTTTTCATGTGCTGTTCGGTTGTAGCTTCACTTCACAACTTGCATGCATTATTGACATTGGCGAATCCCAATACCCTCTTTAGTCATCTGCTCTCTGAGTTTTACTGCTGAAATGGTACACCTTTCCTTGTCCCAAAATGAAAGTATTTTTTCTTGAATGATACGTGTTGTTGTGCTTTGAGATGCAATGAGTTTCTGAAACTGTCGGTGGATGGTTTGTTCCGATACAATATTACAACCTGAACGTCCAACCCTAAAACCACTTATTAATGCACGGAAAGATTCAAAATCATTTAAATTGTTAGACCAAATTCTGGACACGGGGTTTCACAAGTTCTCACAACGCATCATGCTTCACATCATGGAGATGGAACAAGTTTTGATGAGAAGATATCAACCATCATTAGATTCATTACGATCCTACATGCTGCAGATCTAGTTTCCTTTCCCTAATGATTATAAAAACATCATCAAGCTCACTTTACAAAAAGAAGAAGAAAAAAAAAAACCCACGACACGAGACACCGGATATATCCTCCTGTCTAATCATGTCAGAAATCAAAACAGAAAACAAACGAAAAATGTAATAAAATACAAAAAAAATTAAATTAAATTAAATGTGCAAGCCCAGATGCCTAGCTTTCAGCTTTGTTTTCTCTCTTATCTTAATTTTCACGTGCATATTTTCGACATTAATGTGCAGACAACAGAGTTAGGTGATGCCCTGAATATGCATTAATATGATTTTTTCCTTTGCGACAGCTTTGCAGGTAAATATGTTGTTCATCCATTCACCGGAGGATTCAATAATTTTTTAGCGGATTTGTAATTTTAAAATACTAAAATCTCTTTGTGGATTAAACATCTTGGATCGACTTGTCTCTGGCCACAAAATACTTTTAACGAATTCCGAACCTTTGTCATTGAGATACCAGGTAACTCACCAGCTGAATGTGGTAATTTACCAACCGCACCACATCTTGTGGTGCAGTAAGCTCCATTTTTGTTGAAAAAAAAATTGAACCATTAACCTAGCTTAATTCAAAAAAGGGATACTATTACGTGTTTTAATTTGTTGCAACCGCAATATAGTATGGTTAATTTATGAAAACAGCATGGCTTGTTTTCGTTAACCACAAATTTCCATTGATTTTAAATTATTCGCAACAACAACATGTTGTTTGTTTATTTCACTTTGGAATGCTCCCAAAATCCAAATGTCCTCCTGGCCGTTAACTGGTTATTTTTTTTATTTATTTATAGAAATTCTATGATTGCATTTATAACTCAGCCAAAAAAGCCACTAGCCACAAAGAGCCAATACAAACTAGCAACAAAATGGTCATTACAATAACGGAGCGGTCTAATATCAAAATTAAGACAATCTGATGTGTCTTTACTAACGATCAGTCAGGATCGAAGAAACTCTAGAATAGACATCCCAACTAAGATTGCAAACTTAGAATAATAAAAAAGAGATAAAGCTTGAAAAAACCAAGTCCATAACAATACAAATAAAACTCTCAGAAAGGAGAGATGAAAAGCTCTCATAAAGGAGAGATGAAAAACTCTCACAAAAGGAGATGTGAAAACTACACAGAGAACCCAAAGAGTCTCTGCAACTTATTCCAAACATAAAGAAATTGCAAAAAAGATGGTGGTGGAGATCCGACGTCGAAATGCAGGTGAAGATTCGACGCTGAGCCGCAGCCACCTATAATGGTTGGATGAAAATTATAACAAAACTAAGACAAATAAGGAAAACTCTTTGTCTCTGAAAATGGGGGAAGAGGTGAAAGGAGTAAGAGAAGAGGGGAGAGGGGGGAAGAACAATGGTGTCCTCCCCTCTCAAAATGGAAAAGGCTCTAAGAGTGTTTTTGGGAGAAAGGGGGTAGTTTTTAGTGTATGTTGGCAAAAGTTATTAAAACTGGTGATTAATTAGGTGTCAAGATGCATAATTAAATCATAAAATGTATAATTATATAACAAATAATGAAGGAAGTCCTGAGATCTACATGTGATGTGAGGACCAACTTTCATCTTATAGCTTATCGCATTGCCAAACATGTTATAGTCAATGGTTATTCTCCCAAAGTAATATTGTCATAGATTTTGCCCCAAAAAAAGTATTTAATCCAATGTATTCAAATCACTTTTTTGACCTTTTGCAAGAACAACAGGGCTTACCGCAAATGTTCCATAATATATAATCATTAGTCTTCTAAGCACTGTGGATTAGTTTATTCTGTCTGGCCCCCCAAGAGGTTTGGTTTAGATGAAGTCATTTTTGTTGGTAGCCCCACGTCATTCTTTTGCCCAATTTCATCACTGCATAGATTTATTTTATATGAATCAACCTAATAATATTCAGACTTCGACCAAAAAAAACCTAATAATATTAAGACTAGGCGTGACTTTACGATTTAACGAGGCCACCGTTTTACACGTCGAATCTTTTGTAATTGGTTGAAGAATTAATGAAATGATTTCTTCCCTTAAAAAAAAGGATTAGGCGTGACTTTGAGAGACGATTTAAGTTATTAGATTGTTGAAACTCCAACTCTATTGAGGTATTTAAATATGTTGAAATTTTAGTCTTTTTAATTATATTCAAAGGTTAAACTTCTCACTTTTAAAAGTATATAAATATGAAAATTTGCAAAATTCTAATTTAAGACCTCAAAAGTAAAGGTACTTGATGCTCTCAACCACCCAAACTAGAACAAACTTTGGTTTCAATTGAGCTTAAAGTTCTTAAAATTACTTTATTCAATCAAATCAACCGCTTAAATTTTTTATTTATTTATTTATGTATTGTATTTTCACTATTTTGGTCATATATTATACGTCCGCCTTCCTTTATATAATAATTTTCTGGATTTTTATAAATGTATATACTGCAGCCTCCTTGACGCTTGTAGTCACATTTTAAAAAGTAATTAAAAATATCATATATATAATGAACAAAAATTAATCAAGTGCGTGTACTAATCCACCATACTCATATAAATTAGAAACGATATACATGTTTAGTGGACTAATTGGGTGTTGATTAACAAGTCGATGAAAGAGTTGCTTTCAGATTAAAGGACTAGCAAACAAACCCTTAATTAAGTAAGCAACTAGCTAGTGGGAATACACATGTAAAGCTAACTTAACACACCTTGTATATAAATCCATGAAAGTCTCATCTCCACCAACATAAAAAATTCTACTTGCACACATGAAAATTTCATAAAGCATACCACCACTGGCGGATCCATAAATTTGTTTAGCAGAGATGCAATTTTGCCCAGGATTTATAAAATAAAATAAAAATATGCGCTGCAGATACAGAATAGACTAACTTCGTTTAGGTTTTTCTTCGAATACCTAGAATGCATCTCCCAGGTTGAGCATAGATGTAATATGCAGCACTTATAATGACTTTTCCGAGGAGGGAAGGTGTAGCTCCTCCTTGCGCTTTAGTAGGTTTGTCGTTGCATACCATCATTGATTGACCGGTGTCCCATAGAGTACTGTTATTTGTAGGGGTGGGTATCGGGACCGGAAAACTGGAACACCGAACCGAATCGGTGAAAAAAATCGATTGACCAAAAAAGTCAACAAACCGGACCAAACTGGTTTCGATTTTGGTTTTACACCGCACCGGTCATATTTTTTTAATTTTTAATTTTTACAAAATTTTAAAATCTAATTCCATATTTTAAAGGCTTAATTATGTACATGCCCCCTGTGCTTTCCAACTTATCTCAGATTACCACTGTGTTTGCAAACGGCTCAAAGTACCCCCAACGCTTTAAAAACCGTCTCACGTTACCCTTTCCGTCTTTTTTGAAGTTCCGAATGTTACTGCTCATCCCCAAAATTCTAGAACAGCAGACCATCCCTTTTGTTACTGTTCATCGCTTATTTACCATCCAAAACTCAGAAATTTCTCATAACCAACACAACTAGCAGCAAGAACAACTCGAGAGGTTGAAAAACCATACCTGGATCGAAGCAAATGGTACTCGGAATCGCCCGAACGAGCGATGGAGATTTTGGGTAAAATCGGCCAATTTCTTGCTTTTTCGGCGATCCAGACGGTAGTTGGTAACGGATGAGATGTGAGGTGGTAAAGGACAACGTGCTGGTTCTTTTGATACTCATGTCATCGCTTGGGGTGGTGGAGGAGGAGATGGCCCCAAAACTGGTTGAATGAACAGTAACAAAGGAGATGAGTCTTGCTTTTGGAATTTTGGGGGATAAATGAACGTTAAATAAACTTCAAAAAACTAACGGAAAGGGTAACGTGAGACTATTTTTTAAACGTTGGAGGTACTTTGAGCCGCTTTGCAAACACAGTGGTAATCTGAGATAAGTTGGAAAGCACAAGGGGCATATACATAATTAAGCCTATTTTAAATGTTATCATCACTATTTTTTCAAGTTTAACTTCAAAAAATTTCTAAATGTATGAATTGGATTATTTGTTAATTTTTAAGCCAAAAAAAAAAGTTATTTATTATAATTTTTATAAAATAATAATAAATTAATAATTCGGTTCAAAACCGGACCGGAACCAGTCAGAACTGAATCGGCTAATTTTTGAATTTTTTTTGCCTAAACCAAATCAAACCGAATCGGTTAAATAGTATCAAGTCCGGTTTGAGGTAAGAACCGGACCACGCTCACCTCTAGTTATTTGTATCACATTTTATTAATTGCTGACCATTTCACATTATATATATAGTTGATTTTGATGACAGAAAAATTAATGCAAGAAGAAAAGAAAGATAAGAAATGGACCCAAAATTTGCTGAGCCATGGTGTACTAGGATAATTGAAATGATTTCAAGGCTTCCAGCCCCATGGCCCATTTTTCTAAATTCTGCTGTGCTCCTCTTCCCTCCTCCTCCTCCTAGGGTTGTGGGCAGCTGCATGATCAGATTCAGCCACATGTTTTCGAAAATCAATGAAATGTCTTTTCAGTGTGATGGATATGTATATTTTCAGTGCTATTGTTATTGTAATTTTTGTTTTCGGTTGACAAAGTGAAAAACTACTGCAACGCAGGGCAGGGTAGGTTGAGCTCGGGTGCAAGGGAATAGACGCACTATCTAAATCAATTAGTCTAATCCCACGTCTAACCGTGATTGAGACGGTACCCTTTATTCTTGATCACAACATTAAAAATCCATCATTATCTTGAAAATATGTAAAGAAATGTTAGTGTACGAAAAACCTTATGTGGATGAATAAAAACCAGTTTTCCCCTACCCCGGTTGAATGGAAACCTGTTTTCCTTCACCCTGGTTGAATAAAAACCTGTTCACACGAACAAAACAAATACTAATTAAGCATACAAAACAAAAACAAGTTGACGAAGAAACAAATATTTGTTTCCTTTATTCAAGAAAAAAAAATATATATGCTTGCAAAAATTAGAGAGGCTCAGCGGCTCAGCGGCTGACGAGCAAAATGCAGCCGATTTTTGGGCCAGGCAATGTTCACACTAATCGCCACGAGTAAATTCCAAAACAAAATAATATAAAATAAAAAAGGACCGAAAAAAAGAAAAGAAAAGGAAAAAAGAAAAAACTTGTGGGCCATAGTCTAAACTGATGATCCACAGAAAAATGAAGACCTTTGGGATTGGGTAGGGAGGGTAGTTGTGTACCTAACAGTCAAGCCATCCCCAGACGGCGGCTGCCACGTCACTTTTAGTTGGAGGGCTTTGGTGGAACCTGCGAGACATGGAATGTGCACGTGTACCAATGGCAGCCGTCGGATCCATTGACCCCGGCCCATTACCATTGAAAAAGATGCATGTTTATTTGTAATTTTTTCTCTTTAATTTCTTTTTCATCTTCTGTATTTTGTTTTGTTTTGTTTTTTGGTTTTTTGAGGATATGTTTGTTAATGGAGATTCTCCGATAAGTATTCTATGTAAGGATTGGTTATATATTTCTAATTTTTGATTATTGGATTGCATTCATTAAATATGTTAGGTAGTCTCTTAGATGTAATCCAACGGCTGAGATTAAAAGTAAATAACCAATCATTATTTAAAATATTTATTGGAGAATGTCCGATTTGTTAATTACTCAAGTAAACATATTCTATTTGTTCTTTGTCGATTCTTTTAAAAAAAAATTCAAATTATTATTTTAATTTGAAAACTACTTGTATTTTTAGTTTCTATTGCAATTTGGTGTAAGTCAAAGGTGAGAATTGAAAATAAAGATGTAAAACAACAGATTTGACTACAAAAACAAAATTAGTCGGAAGTAATCAACTAAAAGTATTAGGGTAAGTAATCTACAATGACCATATCGTTTTACTTAAATTAAAAAAAGAAGAAGAAACGAATTATTATCAAAGTATTCTAGAAACACTCAACATTAGGGATGAGCATCTTAAACCGAAATCGTATCCTAACCGCATCGTACCATACCGATTTCATACCGTTTTATTTGGTATGGGAGAGATATTCGATCGCATCTGCACTGCACTAATAAAATATGGTATGGTAGCGATATCAAGATTTTGGTACCGGTCAATTACCGTACCGAATAGTATAACTTTATGTTTTTGTCATTTATGTTTGGATTGTGTTTGTATTTTTGTAAGCCATAAGGCATAATTTTAACTATTTTGGTTTGTAAGCCATAAGGCATGAGTTTTAACCATTTTGGTTTGATGAATTTGTTGATGGATAAATATTGATTTGGTTGATTTGGATATTGAATATGTTGATTAGGATTTGGATATTGAATATGTTGAATATTTGAATTTGTAACTTAGACATCACTTATTTTAGTGTTAAATATTGAATTGGTTCATTTTTTAGTTGTATTATTTTGGTAGTGAAATATATCGATACCATACCGATACCGATTTGGCATTATGCACGGCAGGAGTTTTGCAAACTATAATCTCATACCGCATCATACCGATTTAAATTTCGGTATCGGTAGTGATCTCAATACCGTACTGCCCACCCCTACTCAACATGACTCGTGCCATATCACCAATACTAAGTTTTTGTTGACTTTCAGATGATGTCATACTAAATTTGGTTCTTCCACACCATAATATGCATATGTTCCACACATGAGTTTGTTGCATGTTTTTAATCCTTTATAGTGAGATTCACGCATAAGTGATGTTTGATAAGAAAATAAAGTTGATCGGGCACTTTTTTTTGTAATAGAAACGATAGTTTAAATTATAACGAGAGAGAGTTTTCTCTCTCACACACACAATCAAAGTGTCATGGAGTTTTGAACATGAGATCACTGGGCGGTCTTGAGATTTCAGGAGTCCTGTATGAAAATTCAAACAACAACAATACACAACTCTTTACCTTAATTTTAGGAGGCCAGAGTAGATCCCACAATCTCGAGCTTAAAGGAACGTACGTAGTACCTAATTGTCAGTTGCAATTAATATAAATTTATATAAAAAATTACAAATCACGCATTAACAAAAATTATTGACAGCGAAACTTCAAATATTAATGAAGCTACACGCAATACAAACCTTACTAATTGAGCCCAACCGTGGTTGAGAAATTATCAGAAACTATTGAGATAAGAAGCTGATGGACCATTTTGAAATTCATAAAGTGAATTGGGACCCAAAAAACTGACAGTCCTTGACGCTGATATAATTGAAATATCATATGCTTGTTTTATATATATATACATATGCATGGTTGTGTTGTGATGAATTGTTTTATTGTCAATGGAGTAGTTGAATCCTTTTGACACTCTCAATTGAGGAAGAAATACATTAGTGGTCACTTTCGCTTCTGCCTGTTGCATCGGCAACTATTCCAAACTTTCCGCACACGTGTCAGTCTATTTCCCTTGCGTGCACACATGCAATTAATACGTGGGACAATCTAAACATTTGCATTATATTCCAAGCAATTATACAGGGATATATTACACACACATATATATATATATATATGTTGCATGTACCTTTAGGTAAAAGCTCTACGTGCAACCTCTTTTTCCAACTTAGCAAAGTTAGCAACTAATTTTTTATGGACATAACAGCTTTATTTTCAGCTTCTTCACTCCATGACACCTGATGCTCAGCTCAGAATCAAACCAGCAGAACCATGAAATCTAGATTCAAAGATGAAAAGAATCAGTTCCTTCAAGAAACTATATTCTTGAAGAAACCAATCAAGATCTAAATAAATGAAGTGTTTGAAATACTAAATGCAGATTTTGAAGAACAAAGTAAATAAAAAACAATTTGGAAACCTCGACCTCACACATCTTGAAATTGCATAGCAAGAATAAACTCTCAAAAATTCTCAATGCATAATTTTTTTTTTATAAAAAAAACTGAAGCATATTTCAAAAATTTGAAATCTCATTTCATAAGCCATGAACACTCTCACGGAGAAAAAATGGCAGAACATTCCCAAACTATGCCCTTTTGATAAATTAGGGCATCCCAAAATAAAAACACCCGGCATCTAATGATAAGAGCTAGAATAAGACATTCGACCCAAGAAAGAAAGGAGCTAGAATAAGATAAGTGGTTAGGTAAAAACCTACAACTGGCAGCAGAGTTCACATGAGAAAACTAATGATGTGGCAGTAACACATGAGACACTTACGAAGTTGATCTCAATGAGCTTTGAGTGCGTCTATAGCTATTATGAAGTTGATCTCAGCCACAATAGAATATCTTAGCACTATCCTAGATGCTAGCTTCTTGAGCTTGATTACGTGCATAAAAACTTACAATAAAATTTACATGTTTGTCAAGGAAAGCTAAAATGCCGTGCAATTTGAGACGACCTAGAGTTTGTTCTTTCTTGGTAACCAAGGGACGCAGTTCTAGAACATAAATTAAATATCATATCCACACAGAAAATATGTGGACTCCAAATGAAAGGAGAGGAAGGAATAAAAGTGTAGGCTACAAATTACAATGATGGATATCTCTCCGCAAATTTTGCAGATTGCCTTATTTTTCTTCTTTGGTAAAGAGCATTCTGCAGGCAGCTTGTCTGCTTTTCCTTGAATGGCCTCAATTAATTTACAGGCACCTTTTCTTCCAAGCTCTTTCTTGTGTCGACAGAATAATATATTTTGGACACAAGTATCCGTTTGATAGCATGTTGGAGATGATGCTATTAGCAACTATCTAAAATAAGTGGTGTGGTGAGTTCCTTTCCCACTAATTAAAGAGAGTGGTATTAAAGCTTCACCCGCTTTATATCTCGAGTGCAATAAAATTATATTAACAAAGATAATGTAGTTTAAGTGGCTAAGAGCATTCACTTCCGTATTTGATGTAATTTTTTTTTAGTTCTCTTCTTCTCAATTTCGTATATGAAAAATTGAATATGTGATTTATGTGAGTACGGGTCATTTAACCAAAAAGTCGTTTTGACAATTGGAGACATGAACTATAATGTGACCAACCTACCACTATGTACTTCATGAACTGTTCAAAACATGAACTCATTTTTTCCCCATTCATTTAGAGATAATTTGTCTGATTGTGAATTTAAACTATACATTAAAATGAGAATTTATTTTAATTAATAATTCAAATTCACAGTCTGATAAAATAATATTTTTGTAGATATAGTAGGAAGTGCGATATATGTGTGTGAATCATATGACACTCTTCAGAATCCACTACGTTTCCTTCACCTTTAACACACACAAAAAACGTGTAATGGATCTCTATCACTCACTTTTGTACATATAATTCTGCAATTCCAAAACTGTTGTTATCATGTAATGGACGTTAGCATGCACTACTCTTCCATCATGAACTGCAAACGTGGGATTTTTTTTTAATTCAAATTTCTAACCCAAAGAAGTTGGCTCAAGTAGCAACGAGGCACACAATTAGAGGGCAGTTGATTTTAGGGGATATTATATTGAGTTGTATAATACTAAAAAAAAAGGTACCTTTAATTAAAGCATATTGTAAAGTAATTATCGCTGGCAGATCTATGGTAGAGCTAGCTAGTGACTGCCATTATGTTGCTACACATAAAATTTATTGATATTCATTTGATTTTCTGCTTGAGTCTGAGTGTCATAAGGGTAAGATGTTCGACAAAATTATGAATTAAAGAGGTCGAGGCATGGCATGAGCCAAGGGCAAACTAGGTAAAGTGGCAGGCGTGTTTCGTTTTGGCCCCTGAAAGAAAAATTCCTGAATTAAATTGAACCTGAATCTTACCTTTTTCAGATAAGAGAATAGTATATTGAGTATCCCTAGCTTTGAAGCTAATTGCAAGGTCTAATTCTTCTGGGAATGTTTGATTGATGTGTGTAAACAAACAAAATGTGAAACAAATACAAATACAAAGGACAAAGACAACATACCAAACATGCAATGCCATGTACAGGCAATAGTTTAAATCATGGTATGGACCACAGTCCTGAAATTCATGTATTTTCTCAATTACCCTGTGAATTATTACGGCTCTTTTTTTGTGTGGCAAAAATATATATATATATATATATATATATTCTGCAACTGCATTATAAGTTGTTTTGCTAGCTACCAATGCGTGTGTTCGATTCTTTTGGTAGCTTTCTTCTACTGTTGTCAAATCTTTTGTTCCCCACCGAAAGGCTCTGAGTGTTTTTGTTTTTACTTGTAGTGATAGAAAACAGTTCTATATATGCATATGTTAGCTAAACAGCTCGAGTTCTGCAGTGCTAGAAAACAAGCATCACTGTGCAGAAGGTTCCCTTTATTTTCATTGCTAAATAAAGGGTGATTAGTAGACGATGTATGGATTATACGCCGTGATTTTTCATCTATCGGTGAAATCAATATAATCAGTAATGTTGAGAAGTTATTGACTAACTATTTGTTTAATAAGTATATATATATTTCGTTTCTTAATGTTGTAAGAGGTAGTAAGTTCAAATCTCTTACGTTTCGAGGACATAAAAAAATTGAAAAACTAGTATATTGATTAGTAGGGTTTTGAATTTATGTTTAGAAACTATAGGAAGTTTGAATAATGTGGGGACCATTTAGGGCTTCCAATGTCTGGAGTATCTTTGAAGTTTTTCAACTAAGATCTCGTTTGCACTGTGGTTGATGTAATGTTATGATATATATATATATACTTTTATGTGAGTCGAGACAACGCTTTAATTAGCCATTGGCACACCATTCACCAACCCCATTTTTAAAAATCTGAAACGTACCAATATCATCCAATTTAATTATTTTCTAATGTATTTATTTTTGTCTATTATTCACAGTGATGAACAGAAAATCATTGTGATTCGTGAATAAACTATAATGTGTAAGCAAAGATATAGGATATGGGATTTACCAAAAAGATTAAAATATATAATGTGTAAGCAAATATATATTGTGTGGTGGCAAAGAAGGATATTTATATAAACCAAGTTGTCCCCTCTTTCACGGATATAACATTATTTTGTCATTTTCGACTATTAATATAATTATTTTGTCATTTGAAAAAAAGTTAATCTATATATTGTTGCGTTATTAATTGGAGATAGCAAAAAGTGCTATACCTATAGCATCAAAGTGTTTCTCCTCCCTTGGAGTCGAGGCCAATTGACCAAACTCTTTTTTTGTTATTAAATTTTATCTCATATTAATCAATATAAGTTGACATTAATTGCAATATTTAACTAAGTTTTTATTTATGTAAGACCATAACCTAAAATGATTTGCCAATTTGAAAAGATAGGTGAAATGAAATAAATAAATAAAACCCAATTGATGAAATCCCCTTGTTTTTAAAAAAATTTCTTTCTGTTGACTGGACCACATGATAATTTTTTTTGGCTACAATAGAACACTTGTTGAAAATTTTGTCATACTTCGAATTTTTGTCTGGTTCATTGTATAGAGTCACTATAAAATACGGGATTTTTTTTGGTAATAGTATTTGGACCAGAATTCCAAACCCATTAGCAAAGTTGGGTTAGAGAACCATCAAATCAAATAGAGGGTGGGCTGGGCTACAAGCTGCAAAAGGGTAGATTTAGCCCTGCTAAAATACTTTTGACAAGTTTTCAGAACCCATGTCAGCTAATGCATCCATAATTTTCACTTCCAAAATACCCAGGTGAGATCTACCCAAGGCATGCAACAGATTTGCTGCCCGTGAGAATTTTATTGTCAAGGGATTTCCAGTGGGTTCCAATTACAGGCAAAGGCATAAAAAAGTGTGTTTGAAAATAGATTATGCAGACTAACTTAAAGTAGATTCAGTGAATTACCAAGACTAGCTACATAATTCAATTAAAGATCGAGTTAAGGGAGAAATCTGCTTAGAGTTTTTGAAATAGACAACACTTAAAAATGTAAAGCAACTTTTCATACAATACTCTAATTCCAGTGCTTAAGGCCTAAAACGAATGAAGAAGATAAAATCTGTACACTAATCTCTCGAGTTACCGCACACAAATATTTGCTTACAATGTAACAGTCTAGAAATGCTCTCAACGTTCTGCACCTATTGGCTAGCTAACAAAGCAGCACATCTACTTAATTTGCAGCCAATCGGACAACTATTTCGGCCATTAATTAAGTAACAAAGGTTCTGATGAAGCTGTCCCATGACCTGACACTGATAATGACAATAAATTCCAAGTAAAAAGAATCATAAATAAACAATGAAATTGGAAGAGAAGTTCCCACATTGATAACTGATGCAATCATACGTCTGGCAGGTTGACAGGTCTACATCATGGAAGTCGGAGGAGCTTGTTAACACCTGAGTCTAGAGCATCAACATTTCTCCTCAAGAGTTTTCTGCACATGCATTAAGGACTCCAAAACAATATCAACATCACAAAAGCAAAGCACTCTTCAGGAATAGCAGTTCAAGGGAATTCTAAATTCTTAACTGTATTTAACAATTTTTATCAGCTGCCAGCCGACTGATACTAGGCTGAGCATCCAGCTGCCTTCATATCAGCACTTAGTAGGATGCACCCTTGATTTCAGCATAAGTAATTGGTACAAATGGAAGGCCAAAGCATAACGCATGTAAGACACACACATAGGGTATACAAAGAAACAAATATTTAAGGATACAGCTGCAATGCTAGACTGTCTATGCCCTTCATTTCTTCATTCAATCTGCCCAAAATAGGAAAATCAACGTTTTGTTATGCTGCAAAAGCAAACTCCCCCCGTATTTCCCAGCAAAAAGAGAAAGAGTTGCCTAAAAGTTCAATTCCTCTCCATCCTAAAACTAAGAAAGCACCCAACAGATACTGAGACTCAAAAGTTACTGAGATAGTCGTCTATCAGTGCATTGCATTAGCAGATTTGCTCAAAAGAAAACAAAGTTAAGAACTTCCATGAGAAAGTATTCCTGTGGCCAGTCATCGTAAGGATGTGTGCCACACGTTAATAGCAAACATCTATACAAATAACACACTGCAAAAATACTTTTATAGATGACATATATTACAGTAGGAAATTAAGATACTTAGAAAACGAATGACGGCATGTTAGATAGTCCGATATCTATTATGTGAAGAACAAGAAATGGTCCTTGCAGAAACCACAATTCATGAATCACGGTTATTGCAGACATGTTCATATCATATTATGCATAAAAAATTATGAGTTATCCTACCATATTCAAAGCCATTTCCATTTTCCGCTATCCATTAAATCGTAAGAGAAGGTGTTTTGAGCATTTAATAATTACCTGAGACTTGAATTTATATACCTATTTCCCTTGGTAGCACAATCAAGCACTGAAATTGAAAATTCAAGAACATTATTACCTTCCAGTATTGCACAATTCAAATCAATGATCAGAAAGTTCACTTTTACACAAACAGATACCAGATTCTTGAAGGCGGCCAGCAGCCTCGCTAAAGCAATGCATGTGATCAACCGAGTTGCTAGTGACCTTCATACAACATCGTCCATAATTAGATAAATTTTCAAGTCATTCGATTATTATCTTCTATCAAGAGAACTCGAAAGAAAAAAGTTAAAGGATTGCAGTAATTTTAATTTTCCTTGTGCTTCCTTCACTTTCTCGGCAACCAAACACAAATTCGAAGAAAATAAACTGAAATAAAAAGCGGGAGAGACCTCAGAAAGAGCCAAGCGAAGGGAGGCGAAGAGAGTGGTGAAGCTGTCGGCGATGGCGAGAGAGTCTCTCTCGACCACTTCGAGAGTTCGGAATATCTCGGTCTGGTTCAGCTCGGGTTTCGATTCCATGTGGTCCTCCTCACCGGGATGGAGTGTGGTTTCAGGACACGTGGACGGTGGATCGAGGTGTGGCTCTGAGATTAGGGTTTCGGAGCTCGTCAGATGGCGCCGTTGAGCTCGTTCTCCTCCGTCTTCCTCCATTTTTCCTTCGTCTGTAACTGTGAAGTGTCAACTGTTATCTGACCCCGCCAAAAAAAAAAAAACCCCTTTTTATCGAAGGGCCTTTTTGCCTTTTACTCTCGGGCGCAAAAAGAAGTGGCTTCCGTCCGGCCCAAAGAGGACCCGCCTGGTTCGCCATGTGCCGTACCGCTACTTTTTTTTGTTATTTTTTAAAAACAAGGGGATTTGGCTGACGCCTCGCGCCAGCTTCTCCGAGTGTCAAAAAGGTATCGCCGCATGGCTATATTTTTTTTTATAATTAAACCTTAGTATCGATGGGCGGCTATACGATTTATTTTATATAAAAAAAAGCCTGGCATCCAGCGCCCAATCATGTAAAACCGGTATAGCCGTGCGGCTATACTATTTTCATTTTAAAAATAGCATATCGGATATACTATTTTTGTTAAGAAAACCCCGAGTATAGATCAGCTATACTATTTCTTAAAAAATATTTATTAAAAAAGGACCTCAGTAAAGCCGCGCGGCTATACTATTTAAAAAAGGTTTTTCCAATAAGAAATGAAAATCTACACACTCCTCGCAAGGATATGAAATGCCAATTTTCTCCAATTTAACATTAAATAAGCTGAATAATAAATTCAAAATCTAAGGGTAATATAGTAGCTAAACAACCATTCCAGACACATACGTGACATAAGTTGATAATTTAGATTATGATTTATAAATGGGGTTAGATTTAGATTTTACCATCTCAATTTTTGCCCTCTTTGATTGTCAGAAAAAGTTGTTGCATGAGAGTTATTGCTAAAAACTCCCCAAAATAGCAAAGGACCCACTAGTATAGTGATTTGGAGTATTTACTCCATCAGGCAAGATCCTGTTCGAATCCTAGCATCCGTGTTGTGTGTGTGAGTTTAATATACTATCGCCCCTCTCAATAGGAAAGGTCTCCCAAAAAATTTTTTTTAAAAAAAACCCTCCCCAAAATAAACGTCTGCAAGGGTAGATTGATAGAATTTGAATTTTAATGCATTTTATCTCTCTTGTTTAGCTAAAATCTTGGGCTTATTTAGTCCATAGTAATATCCGATTTTAAATGCCATCTTCGACACAATACAATATTCTATTTCAAACTGTCGTTCAAATCATTTTGACCCTGCCGATAAACAGACATAATGGATTTTCATCATTGTTCTTGACCAAAGAAAAACAAAATGGTTAATGAAAAATGCTTCCTCTGAATTTTTGGAAGACATATGAAACAGCGCACATAGGAAAACAAGATGGGAACCAAAACAATTTCATGACACGTATATAAAAATACCTCGAGGGCATCGTTCAGTATGTAAGAAAGATCGAATCGAAAAACAACTAAGGATATCAAATGTTACTGCCAAAAAAATTAAGTATCCCCTACCATTTCAGTTCACCATTAGAAACTCCGAACATGTCTTCTCATCCACCAATTATTAGCAGAAGGGAAAAGATGAGAAGTCCAAGCTCCATTGCATTCATCACCTGCTGACTCTATAGTTCTACATCAGAGAAAAACTTGGTTGAGTTTTCCTCTAACTAATAAATTTATACCTTAGGGCAACTTCGAATTAATAATGTTGAGATATGTAAAACAAATTTTTATTTGAAGGAAAAACCAGAAAATACCTTGACAGTTTGCAATAGCTGTTTGGCAGTTTTGTCATTCTTGAAGTGTGACCGTACAGGCTGAATTCAGGAAAAACAAAGTTAAGCCTACCACCAGTATTTTGTTCAAAATGAAAAGAACATGGCATATAAAGAATTAAGCCTACCTCAAGTATTTTGTTCAATGCTTTTGATAAAGCTGATTTTAGGTCAGCTGGATGTAGCTCACCACTTTCATAATCAGCAGCCAATTCTTCAAAGCTTTTGAAGGTCCTGTATTGGGGGTGGAGGGGTGGGGAAGCAATTACAACCAATATGAAGTTCAATTAGGCAAACAAGCAAAAGCTTTTCAAATAAAATATATTTTTCCAGTATAAATCAAAAGTCTATCACTTACTTATTTCCGCCATTTTTTTCAGAGCGCTCAACAATAAACTCATTGAACCAAGGTAGGATGAGATACTTCACATACTCCATGCATGGATTCCTTCAACAACATTTGGAGGGCAGTAAGCTTTCTTTATCTTCAAATTCACTTCAGCCTGAGATTCAATGATATATGTCAAAAAATAGAATAAATATTATGTGGCATACATTGAAAGCTAAACCCCTAGCTTAAAACTTGAGTACATTTGTCTTCCAATTAATCTGCAGCTTATACAGGTGATTTAACACTTGCAAGTTTAGTTCACCTTTAGTAGCAAGCAACTCACCTCTTCATCTTCCATGAATACGGAGGATGATACATCACTTTTAGACATCTTCTCCTGCCCTTGTTGCAAACCAGGTAACATGTCTGCAAATCATCATTAAGAAAAACAAACAAATACTGTGTAAGTACTTTCATGTTAAAGCATAAAACATAACATTGCAACATCAGAAATAGGAATTAGAATGCTACGGTGTGACAGGATAATAGGTTTGTTCTTCTTCTTGATGTCATCACAATATTCTCTTGCAAGAACATTCACTTTGCGTTGATCCATTCCCAACTGGCAGATGTCAGCCTATCAAAGGAAAAACATTTCACACGTCAGTATGTAATTTGACTATTGTGCACAATAAGACAACTTATGTGTTCAAAACACCTAAAAGTTATATGATGTTCTTCATTGTCCTCCATATTGCAAAAATCTGGTAGTTTCTCTGTTATAAGCATTATGATCAGGAGAAACGTCAGAAAAACAAGAGCTAAATAAATATTGAAGTGTTAGGAAAGCCTTTTGTATGGCTCTCCAGTAAATGGGTCTTTATGTTCCTCCTTGCACTTTTCACTATTAAGATGTTCATATTCAAGTAAATTTATATAATAGGTGCAAGAACTTATTACAAATTAAATGCATCGTGTTCTAAGTGGACCTAACATATACTTCATTCATACATAAAAACTAGCACAATTCCCTCGCTAATCAGTGCAATATAGCAAATGATGAAGCCAAGTCTACAGTATGTCACAACATAAGGCAACATGGGAAACAAAGCATATTAATAAAGTATCCAAAAGTAAAACAACAAGCACCTTAAGGAAGAATATATCGGCACATTGCATACATGGGTAGAAAATTTGGGCTGCAGTTAAATCCTCTTGCTCACTTCGACCCATAATCTGACTACACCTGGATAAATAGAAGAAAAAAACACATTAAGTCCAAATTCAACAGATATAAAAGGCACAATAAGCATCGTAATAGGCTAGCTACCTAATTATCCTTTTAAGACTATTCTTTTGAGCTATGTCCATCACACGAGGCCAGTACTCATCTGCTTTCAAATTAATCTCCTTTGAAGACCACAAAAACTCAACTTTTCCATTGTCCAAATTCATCCCAACAGCCCTCCATATCTCTATCAAGTAGCGCCCAACAGTCTCTATCTTTTTCAAATCACCCCCCATCTTATTGTTTAGCATTGCAAACCAATCTGCAATCCATATTTTCACTCTGCAGCCAGCAGAGGTCATCTTGTTCACATTTATCGTCTTCATAACTCCCTACACAACAGCACATTTGAACCTCACAAAATTAACAATGATATAATGAAAACATGCCCTTAAGTTTCTTACTACAATTATTCTTTCAAAACACAAGAAAGTCCATTGCAATCCAAATAATCAATACATGAGAAAAACACACTGCAGAGTCTCAATTTGAGTACCTTCTCTCCACAAAAAGTATCAAATCTTGTTCAAAATCAACTATTGAAATTTACAGATATATTAATCAACGTCAATTATGTGTTATGAATTTTATGATGGCTAATGAAAATTTGAAAAAACACCTGAGCAATATGCATTCGACCGGAGGGTTCAAACCCATCATAGGCGATGGGTTCGGACTTATGAGCCAGCAAATTCCGAAGCTCGTCCTCTTGAATACATTCCTCTGCCACGCTCCTCAAAATCTGGTACCTCTCCTCCAAACTCATTCTTCACCAAATCACACCCACAAGTTTGAAGTAAGTTCAGATCAACGGAAAAAATTAGAAATGATAAGAAAAGCGAGAGAAGCTTACTGGATGGTTGGATTTGAGGAGCTGGATGGTGGAGGCTCGGAAATTGAAAGAGATTGGACTCCATCAGCTTGGGGGGCTTGCTCTGGTGCTTCAGTCGCCATTGCAGAGGTTAAATGTCAAGCTTTCCCAAAAGCTTTATAGAGTATATCTACAAAGAGAACATTAAAAACAAAAACCATAAGAATTTGAGCGCAGTATAGACCCCTTGCAGTCATTAACCTGCCAGTTAGTATTTGATAACTAAGATAAACAGAAGCCCTTGAAACTTACAAACATACGAGGCAGCCAATTATAATTTTTCCTAAGTGAGACAAAAGTTTTCACCCAACAATCAGTAAAGTTAATTACCTTATCAATGCACCAAGAATCAGAGGAATGGTAGCAATTTGAAAGGTCCACCAACAATCAGTAATTGCTGCAGGAATGAGAATACTTTTTGTAGCAGTTGTTCCCCGCCGACTATCCACGTAGAAAGCTAGGACAATGAATGGGAAAAAAACCCATGTTAGCCAAATGATGCAAGGGCATCATGCATCCTAATCAAAATCTGCAGAAACCTAGAGCATTGAAAGTAGAAGTCTAATACTGAAATTCTGATTGAGAAAGCAACAATCTGTCCAAAGAAATCATGATAGAAGTGCCTGTCTCTCATTTCCTTCACATGGTACACCCAAATTCCCATTGCATAAACTAAACAAAATTAGAGAACTAGTGATAAGTTATAGGTTCATCCAGAGAAAGAAGACAGAAAAAAAAAAAAAAAAAAAACAAAGTGTGGGATGACTTAATAAAAATTCTAAAGAAAAATTTAAAAAAATAGCATAACCTGTTCGGCTGGCGGAGACTGAATTCAGACATGAAGACAATGAACAAAATTAACAAATAAATTCAGATGAAGCCTCAAATAAATTTAGTGGTTAATATTTTCATCAAGTCTAAACTAGATAGCACAAATCAGTTGTGAAGTTAAACTGTCGAAGCTTGAAGTTAGATTATTTTTTTTAGCATCACAACCCAAAACAGAAAAGCAAATACAAAACAAAACCCATGTTGTAAAACTTGTGGGTTCGATCAAATACTCACTCGTACATGATGAACAGGAACAGCCACCAAAGTATAAGCTAACACAAGCCATAACTTTCAGTGGGATACATCAAATAGAAACTCCAAGACTATGAGCATAAGATGGGCTGCTTAAATAAATTAGATGTAGCAAAACCATTTACTCAATATTCAAAACAGCCATTGAGTTTTCAAACCAAATTTCAACAACATAGTATTATCGTATTGGAAATTAACAAAGTTTTCCAACACAACTAACCCATACCCAAAACCACCAAACATCAGAAGAAGAGAAGAGATGCAGAGAGTAAATCTACCTTCGGAAAGCCACAAAGAGCAAAGACGTAAGCAAAGACGAAGGAGAAGGCGGAGGTGGAGGCGACGCGTCTTCGATTTCTGCTTGGGTTTACAAAACCCTCAAAACCCTCGTACATTTGACGCCAAAAAAAGGTAAGTTTAATAAGCCCAGCCCAAGTAGAAAAAACCAGGCCCAAGCTTGTCTTAGGTTCTACTATTCCGATTATATTATTTTTTATATTATTATTTTTCTGTTCAATTGACAAACAACATTTTCAAATGAAATAAAAGTTCCGCATAAAAAAAGAAGAAGAAGAAATAAAAGTGAAATTGACAAATAAATATTGAGGGTCCTCTTATTGAAATTGACAAATCAATAAACTTTATTTTTTCTAATTTTTGTATTTCATAATTTTCACTACCTAAGACATCACCTACACTACGTACATCTCCAGTCGCGAGGTGTATATAGGAATATAAGCCGGAATGCTCTCAAGCTCTCACTAAGGATAAAAATTGAGGTGCGAACCAGTTGTTTCAAACAAAAACTTCACAAACTACCAATTTTAATAAAATTATTTCGAATTCGAATATCTTTCATTAAGGACTATCAACAAGTCAATAACTAATTGATGAATAAGGTAACATTTTTCAGTTTTGGTAGGTATAACCTCTATGGTAACTTTTCTCCTTAAAATTGAAAGGTGTGAAGTTGTGATTATCCTTTAAAAACAAAAATTCCATATTTGTTCTTCACATTGATTTTGATTTTGTTATAGAAAACTACCAAGAAAAGGAAATTGAAAAGATAAGCATTTGTGCGGTCTTCAGCTATACTATAAGCAGCGCCGCGCGCACGTCCACATCCACGCGCCATCTATTTTTAAATTATAATAGTTTTTTTTTCGTTGGCCGGAGGCGAATTCAAAATCCGGAAAACAACAACAAAGACAAAAATAACAAGGCGGGAACCCCACTCCGAAAGTGGAGGAGGGACCAAACTGCAAATTAACAAAAAGTACAGCCTCTTAATTCTAAACCCAAAAGTTAGAAGAAACTCAAAATCCCAATTCCCAACCAACCCCCCATATCTTTCATTTCACTCCCTCTATTTTCCAAAAAAGTTTTCTTCCTCTCTCTTCTCGGACCATAAAAAACGAAATCAAAAAAATTTAAAAATAGCAACCAAAAAAATAAAAATAAAAAAATCTCAATTTTCATAAGCGGATCGGTCCTCAGAATTTCAGCATTTGGTCTTTCCTCTCCGGCATTCGCAATCTCTCGGAGGAATTCGAATTCCTCCGGCCGGCCCCGAAGCTCTCTCTGTGGTGTGATCTGTCTGGTATGCCCCGTCAGGTTCGTAAATCTTTGGCCACATTCCGTCCGTACATTCTCGTGCATTTGTTTGCTGAAAGTTAGGGTTCTTTTTTCTGTTTGTTTCCGATCTGATTGCGGAGTTTGTGAATTGTGTGAGTGAAATGACAATGCAGCTTGAAATTGTCTAATTTGAGCGGTCAGATTTGAGCTGCTAGCCTGTTAGGGATTTTATTTTCATTTCTCTTGAGTTTTTGGTTTATTTTGGGTCGATATGATTTAGGGTCTGTTTGGTGGCTGAGAAAAAAAAAAGGCTGGGATGAGGTAAAGATAAAGGGTTATTTGTAATTTATTTAATTTATAGGAGAAGAACATGGTCTACTTATGTCAGTCAACATATTTATCACACACACACACACACACACACACATGTGTGTGTGTGTGTGGCGTCCAGTTGAGTGTGTGAGTTTCTTATTAGATAAACTGTATGTGAAGAAAGGAATGTACTTTAGGAGGGTTTACCTTTATTTTTATTTTTGCTGATTTTATTAAACTCAGGAAGCATAAAAGAGTTCATTTTGAGGCTTGGATGAACGATTTTCAATATGATTTAAATGTTTTATTTATAAATCGCACTTTAAGTAATGTTGCAACGGACAAGAATGCTACTATATTGGCTGCACACGGTGGAAATTAATTAATGGCTGAATTTGGTATGTGCAAAATTGTTATTTTTCTCAAGTGATTTGATTACTTAGTTGGAATGCCAATGCATCGTGAATCATGAGGGCAAGAAGTTATGAAATATTGGATTTTCAAGTGAGGCATAGTGCTTTTGATGATTATGTGATATCTGCATGTGGCACACATGCACGGCCTTGTATTGATAGTTTCTGCGGGGAAATTTCCATATTAGGTCTTTCTCCACCCTTAAGACTTTTGTTACCAGTTATATAGACTGATATATACTCCTTGCATTGTATTATTGTTTCCTTGTAGCTCTGTGTCTGCAATTGATAACAAGGACCGGGCATTTGCGGAAGTTTTATCATGAACACCCAGTCAGAGTCACACAAAGATGAGAATGGGGGGTCGAAGTCACACAAAGATGAGAATGGGGGGTCAAAGTCACACAAAGATGAGAATAAAGGATGATAAGGGGGGATTTGAAATTATAAATGGGACTCGTGGTGAAAATGCTGAACTAGTGGAAAGTTTTGGCAGCACAATTGAAGGTAGTTATCTCACTCACTCTCTCACTCTCTCTGTAGTTATGTGCACGTAATCGGTCCCATCCTTACCTTTGAACTCTGATTTGTTTAGGTAACCAGATATTATCTCTGGTGGAATGGTTAAATTTTATCGTTCCTTATTTAAGATTGCCGTTGGATGCTTCCGAGGAGGAACTCAGGGCCTGCTTAATCGATGGCACTGTTTTATGCAGAATTTTAAATAAGCTATGTCCTGGTTCGGTTGAAATGGTAGGATTTATTTTTCCATTTTCTTTGCTTGTAAATGTCTCGTTATTTAACTTTGTTGTGCATTAGATTCTTAAGACTGTTTTCTTCTCTTTCTTTTAAATTGTATAAGCTTGGTATTGACCATTTGTACATGGTTTTACATATTGCTTTCTTGATCTGAATGTTTTTTCCCTGCTTTAGGGAAGGGAGTTCGGACCCTGGTTTTGCAAATATCACAAGGTTTCTGGCAGCTGTGGATGAATTAGGATTCCCCCGCTTTGAACTGTTAGACCTAGAGCAGGTAGTTAAATTAATATTTCTTTCACTATTTTGGTTTTTAACCTGTTTTTATCAGTCAAACAAGTCACTGGTTCTTTCTGTCTGATCTCATAGAAGCTAAGTATAATCCCGGTACAATCATGAATCTGAGGAATCCGGTCCATCTGGTGACTGTATATAACATTGAATTTGAGCATCCTATGGCAAACTTGATCTTAGCTCCGCTGTTTGTAGAGTTCTGGGTGCATACTTGAGGTGTATTTATTTACTAACACAGAGAGGATGCTTTGATAATGTTCTGGATAATTATAAAACCAAATTATCCTGGTCTATGTGGCCAGCCCACTGTTAAGTCTTAGATTTATGTATAAGTATACTGGATGGATTAACCCGTCCCTGTATTTGGTTGGAAAAGTCAACCTTTGAGTCTTTACTATTTCTCTACCTTGTAACTTCTTCGTATCATTTTATGGTCTGAATCATTTGCAGGGTTCTATGGTGCCAGTTTTGCATTGCCTTAGTGCACTTAAAGCTTCTTTTGATTTTGGTTTTTGGGGAGAGAACACTAAAAATCAGACAAAGGCAGAAAATTATTTATTAGAGGTAGAATCTTTAAAGGGGATTGATCGTTCCCAAGGGGATGTCTCGACATGTGGACAACAATCTACTCAAAATAGAGAAGATACTGGTGGAAATTCCATTGATTCAACATCTCGAGTGACAGGTAGAAATCATAAACTTCATAGACTTGTATGACCCTGCATGTAGTGACAAATTTTGAAATTCTGATTTGGATATCTAGTTTTACATGCATTAGTCTTGTCAAAGTATATGCCAATTCCTATACTGTGTATATGTGATCATGTATGTATACTGTGTGTGCCACGCAGCGTAGTGCCCAATTTGGAGTAACCTAGGAGTTACAGGGGTAGGCTGTGAAAGTTAGTTACTAGCTAGAATTGTGAGCCCTTTTTCTTTGGAGTACTTTTGCTGATACTTTAAGTGCAATAAACTTTTAATGTTAGATTGGATGTTGGGAGGAATGGGTGGTGGGTTGGAATACTTAGTTTCATTCAGCATGCCTAGCCAGACTAATTGGATTAGTGCATTATTATGAAAATAATAATTGAAGCCCGGAATTAAGTAAATGCGGAACCTTATTTTTTATTTGGACTGATAGATGTTATTCTAGCACATAAGTTGTTGGTGTTGTAAAGACATTACTTTTAATTATGTTTCCCTCCCTTGTTTTTAGATCCATCAGCTGCGCTAGTACATCATATTGGACAGCAATTGAAGCAGGGGACTCTTGTTGATCTCTCTAATGCTAAGATTTTGGAGTCAATCAAATCAACCAGTTTAGATGTAATCTCTTGATTTTTTTTGTTTTGTTTCGTATTGTACATCCTGTTTTATGTACATTGATAAGTTCTTGCTTTATATTAGTCAAAATTTTGTTTGATGTTGCAATTCTTTGTTGCAGAATGCATCTACTAGATCACTTTTCAATGTTGGGAATAGGATTTTGGATGACAGCATTGACAGAAACAATGGTGATGTACCTAATGTATGGCAGTAAGAGGATACATCGATGCCATACTGTTAAAAACATTCATGAATCCATGCACAGTTATAATTTGATTCCTTGGTCTATGTTGTATATTTATTTTGTATGTCTAACCTATCTTTATAATAATTTTCTCAGCGTGTTGCATATCTTCTGAGAAAAGTCATGCAAGTGATTGAGCAACGATTTGCAAATCAAGCAGTGAACCTGAGAATTGTAAAGTCTTCAGCTTTGTTTCATCAGAGAATATCGTTTTCTTATTCTACTCATTAGTATTAATTGTTTTTATTGTTGGATGCTTGTAGCAAAACAATATATATAAGGCCCGCGAGGAGAAGTTTCTATTGAAAATAAAAGTACTTGAAACCCTCGCATCAGGGACTACCGAAGAAAATGAGGTACACTGAGTAAAGCTTTTGGTTGTTTTTTTCGTTTGTAAATCCAAATTTAGATTTTTGGTTTTAATCTAATTGATCTTCAATTGTTGTTAATTCCCTTCCTTTAGGTTGTTCTGAAACTGCTTCAGAGTATGAAGGTACTATTTTAAACTTTTATTCCTATCTTGAATTTACTACTGACGAAGCATTTCGTACTGTTGATTCTTTGATTTTAATGACTTTTTTGTGTTTACACTCTGAGAAACACATGGCTTTCATGCATGCCTTCTCTTTTACTCATCTTATTGATATCTCATCCACTTCAAATCCATAGTTTTTAAGTTAACATGATATATCAACTATGTATGTGTTCGTTTTACAGAATTATGGTTAAGGAATGGGATTAGTGTTTCATTTCCAGGTTTGTTTAGTACAATTAGTTTGGATTTTTCTTTCCATGTGTATCAAAGACCCAAAACATGAAGATTTTTCAAAAGCTAGGAAAACTAGTAGGTTTTCTAACTCCATTATCCTAATTTGAATTTATGAGAAATAATAATGGCGAACATGCTCTTCTATCTGTGCTTCCAGGTAAAATTTCATTGGTGTCCCAACAAAAATGCTTTTGTTCCAACTTTTTTTTAACTTTGGAATGAAAATTGCTAGGTTCTACTTGTTCCTAAGAATGATATTTCAAGGATTAGGTAATGGATTCTGAAAACCTGATTCTGCGATCCACACCGACCCCGAATCTGACTACCGTAGGCAGCAGTGTAATATGATATCATGTATGCCAACGTCTATGGTTTCTTGGTTGACAGTTCATCAAATATCACATTTGGGAGAAGATGCATCATTTATCTTTATTGCTCTTGTCTCCATGCATTTAATCTCTGCACACCAAATTTGTATTTGTTATGTGTATAACTGATTGGATAAAGTGTGAAATTTTTTTTTTGGGGAATGAAAGATGGTTATTATTTTAAAATTCACATTTATTCTTTGAAATTTGGATTAGAATAATAAAATTACCCAAAAAAAAAAAAAAAAGAAGACAAAAGAGCCAGATACCTTTTAATGCAACTTTTTCTTTTTACTAGTTACATTGCTTGTCTTTTATACTATTTGCTATAACACGATCATTTTTTCAGATTGAGAAGTTTGATATAGAGGAGAAGAAAAAACTTGAGGAGCAGGATGCAGTGCGATTAAAGGAAGAGAAGGATCGCAGGGATAAAGAGATTTCAACACTGAAACATGAACTAGAAATGGCCAAAAGCAGGCACGAAAGTCATTCCCTGAAGTTAGAAGCAAATGCAAAAGAAGCTAAACTTCAATTGGAAAGGAGGTTAAAAGAACTCGAGTGCATACTAACAGATTCAAATAAGAACCAGAAAGAACTAGAGGCATCTTTGGAATCTGAATCATGGAGATGGAAAAAGAAAGAACACACTTACCAAAGTTTTTTAACTAACCAATTTGGAGCTTTGAAGGTTTGCCTTTACTGCCTTTACTTAGTCTCATAGAGTCAGTGCGTTGACATTGATTCTATAACATGATATGCTGATGCTGTATAGGAATTAAGTGCTGCTTTGGAGTCCACAAGACATGAAATCTTGATGACAAAAACAAGTTACTCTGCAGAATTTAATTACCTGGGTAAGACTGATATGTAACAGCTTAATTTTTCTGTCTACTTGTAATTTTTTCATGGGCTGGGCATCTGTTCACAATCTATGCTTTTTACCTTCAATAGGCGCGAAACTGAAAGGACTAACAGATGCTGCTGAAAAGTATCATGTTGTTCTTGATGAAAATCGGAAATTGTATAATGAGGTTCAGGATTTGAAAGGTACATTGTCAAATATAACTGTGTTATTGTCATATTTTGAATTTATTGCTTGTTAGTTGATTATGATGCTTGTTTTGGTCAAGGTAATATTAGAGTGTACTGTCGAATAAGACCATTCCTTCCGGGGCAAAGTCAGAAGCAAACCACCATAGAGTATGTTGGTGAAAATGGTGATATAGTTGTTGCAAATCCCTCTAAACAAGGAAAAGACAGCCGCAGGCTATTTAAATTTAACAAAGTATTTGGTCCTGCAGCTACACAAGGTATTTAGTTTCTAATATTGTGTAACAAATGATGTTGGCATAGATTATTTTCGTAATAATTGGTATACTTATATTGACCTATGTCAACAGAGGAGGTATTTTTGGACACCCAACCATTGATTCGTTCTGTGCTTGACGGGTACAATGTTTGTATATTTGCCTACGGTCAAACTGGTTCAGGAAAGACGTATACAATGGTATGAATGAATTTGTGTATGTTTTCTTCAATCTACTGTGTACATTATTCTTACCCATGTTCTAACATATTTTTGGTGTTACTTCTAGAGTGGGCCTAGTGTATCATCAACAGATGACTGGGGTGTCAACTATCGAGCACTAAATGATCTTTTCCAAATATCTCAGAGCAGGGAAAGCTCCATAGCGTATGAAGTTGGCGTTCAAATGGTTGAGATATACAATGAACAAGTTCGCGATCTACTCTCAAGTGAGAGTCCTCAAAAAAGATATCCTTTATTCCGTCAATTTTTATTACCTTTTAAAATGTGACTCATGGTTGAGACTTGAGACTCAAGTAGACTGCTTGCATTGACTAGTATTTTGATCTTAGTTATTTTGTATAATTCCTTGTTGATGATATTGATCCTTTCTTCCACATTTTGGTATCAGAGTAGATTTGTTTTCTTTAACTTGCACACACTTGGGATTTGGAATACTACCCTACCAAATGGGTTAGCTGTCCCTGATGCAAGCATGCAT